>NW_023270377.1:62531717-62769145 GCF_011800145.1 Mirounga leonina
TTCATTCATTCATTCATTCATTCATTCATTCATTCATTCATTCATTCATTCGTGCATTCCTAAGGCACTGTGCTGGGTGCTGAGGGGAAGAGCCATGAACAAGGCAAGCTGAAGGTCTTTGCTCTTTTGGCAACTTCATGTCTAGTAGATGAGGTGGACATTAAGGTACTGGCATTACATTTGTACAGAATGTGAAGCACTGAGTACGGGACTAAAGGTGAGGAGAGCACGCTGGAAAGGGGCCTACCCTCATCTGGCTACCTTTACCCTTCTTTCCTGGTCTCCCCCAGAAGAGCACGGTTGGAGTCAGTCAAGTGGGAGGGAGAGTGAGAGTGGAGATTTCCTAGCAGTGAGGAAGCTAGCCCCCCAACTAGGTGCAGCCCCCCGGAGAACTTCTCTTTTCTCTCCCCACCTGTTTCCCTCTGTACCAGGCCTGTCCCACCAGTACACAAATGTTGTTTTTCTCCCATCTTAAAAAGTCCTCTCTACTCCACCCCCCAGTACAGCTATTTCTCCACCCTCTTACAGCTAAACTCCTCAAAAGAACTGCCCTTGACTGTAATCCCTTTCCTCCGCATCTCCTGAGCCCACCACAGTCAGGCCTTTGACCTCCCCGCTCTGCTTACCCTGTGCCTTTGCAAAGCTGGATCTGGGGAAGGAGGGCAGGCTGGATACAGCAACAAGGTGAGCAAGGGACAGTGTTGGGACAGTTAAAGGTGGGGAGACAGGTCGAAGCAGGTCTTGGGGGGCTCATGCTAAGGATTTTACATTTTGTTTTAAGAATACAGGGGGAGGTGCCAGGGTGGCTCAGTCAGTTAAGCATCCGACTGTTGATTTCAGCTCAGGTCTTGATCTCAGGGTCATGAGTTCAAGCCCTGTGTGGAGCTCCATGCTGGGTGAGGAGCCTACTTTAAAAAAAAAAAATATGTGGGGAAGAAAAGGGAGTCTTTCAGCAAGGGAGTGGCATGGTCAGATTTCCAGATAACAAGCTGCCTGGCTCCTGTGCAGATCATGAGCTTGAATGTGGAGAGACCAATTAGGAGCATGTACAGACTCAGGGCAGAGCTCACAGTGGCTCAGGTAAGGGTTGTGCACTGGAGAAGACAATGGCTAATATGCGTTCAGTTCTAGATTTAGTGCAGATCTGCTAATGAGATGTAGGATTTTGGATATGTCTTTTATCCTTTCTGAGCTTCCGTTTCCTTGTCTATAAAAGGGGATAAGAGCCATACCCACGTCGAGGGTTGTTTTGAGCATGGCATGAGATAACATCAGTGAAGCACCAAGCACTGGCAGGCAGTAAATGCCATTAATTATTATTTTCCCCATCTCACAGTTGAAGAAACAGAGGACAGATGCCAAACAAGTAGCAAGTGGATTTGAATATAGACCTCTGTCCCCACGGCTCTGTTACCTCCTCAGTCTGCGCCAGGCTCTCTGCTGGTGTGGAGAGAGCTGCCCAGCAAGCTTAGTGGGAGCCATAGTCCTTTTCTGTCCTAAGCCTGTGGGAAGAGACTTCAGTTCAGTGCCAAGAGCAGGAAAGAAGCTGAACTAAAAATGAAGTCCTGATTCTTAGCCTGTTTGAAAGTCTCTTTCCTGTTCCCAATAGGGGGAAACATTCCAGGAGGGTATGAGTGGGAGTCCCTCTGGACTTCCTTGGACACTGGCAGCTTCATTGTGACCTGAAATCTTAGTTTCAAAAAAGGGAAAAGAGGGCTGTCTGCTGCTTAGGAGGGAGGGGCCGCGTCTGGACACCTAGAAAACACCGTACCTGCCAGTGTTGCCCCAACTGCGTCCTTCAGCCTCAGAGCTTGGGGAAATGGTTGGCGCTCAGCCTCACTGCAGAGCATCCCTGTGGTGGAGGGTACGCAGTGCCAGTGGCACTTACGGTTGCCCATGCCCTTGGACAACCAGTGGTCTCTGGGCTCCTAAGCATTTTGATCACATCTGGTTCTTGGGGGATGTGTGCCTTTTTTGGTGTGGGCTAAAAGACATGAATGTGAAGCTAAGGAATGCACATAGTCCTGAGCTGGCACTTTGGCTTTGGAGCCCTCCAGGAGCAATAACTCTATCAGACTGTTCCGACGTGGTACGTTAAGAAGTGCAAAAAATGATACATCCTAGAAAATGCAGACTCCAACTGCGCAGGCCCGCTGCACCTCCGTCACCAGGAACGCTTGCGTGCTCACTCACGTGATGCTCATCCCCACCCTCCGAGCCAGCTGCTTCATTCAAGGGTTCACTGTGTCCCTTGCAGGTGAATTGAATGAGCAAGAAGGAAGACTTTAAACATGACAGTCTGTATCTCTGGATTTGTCACTTTGAATGAACATAGCAAATATATATATATGTATATTTATAATATATAGCATATGTATTTTACATATAACCTGTATATTTATATATAATATATAGCATATGTATTTTACGTATAACCTATATATTTATATGTATCTCAAGCGCGTGTGTGTGTGTTTAAATGTGATTGAGCCCAAATTCCTGTCTGGCTTAACCAGCTGGTGCTGAGCAGTGGTTGCCCTTTTTAAATGGGGAAGAAACTTTCCAGCCGGCAGAACACATCTCCCTGATTTTTTTTTAACTGTACTTCCTGCTTTATTCATTGAAAGTTCCTGCAATGGTGCTTGCAAATTGCTTGTGAGAGTATAAATTGGTACAACTTAAATGAAGGGGAATTTGACAATATCTATAAAATTGCAAATGCATTTATCCTTTGACCAAGCAACTTGCTTCTAGAAATTTATTTTCATACTCATGTATTTGCAAAATGACATAAGAACAAGGTTATTCATTGAGCATTGTTTATAATAGTGAAAGACCAGAAACAGTCTATTCATAGAATGGGAACTGGTTCAAGAAAGGATTAGCACAGGCAACGGAATACTATGTAGCTATAAAAAAAGAATGAGAAAGCTCTCTATGAACCAATAGGGAGAAATTCCAAGGTATTTTATTAAAAGAAAAGGCAAGGTGCAGAACAATGGATATAGTATGCTACATTTGTATTAAACAGGCAAGAAGGAACTATTTGTGTGTATTTGCTGATATATGCATGAAACATCTTGGGAAGGATGTACAAAAAGCCGATATCATTGAGGGAGACCAGGTAGTTGAGTGACAAGACTAAGAGGCCTAGGTTTTACAGAATACCCTATTGTATCTTTTGGGTTTTAAACCATGTGATGGTGTCACCTATTTTAAAAAATAAATATTCTGCCTGAGCCCTGCAGACATTTGCCTTTGTGATGTAATATATACCTACAATGAGAAGGGTTTGTGCTTATCAAACTTAGGAGTATGTTTTTTGTTGGGGTGAGTTTTTGTTGTTGTTGTTATTTTGAGGATTAAAGGTTTGTTTGTTTGTTTGTTTGTTTTTTAAAGGATTTTATTTATTTATTTTAGAGAGATACAGAGTATGAGCCAGGGCGGGAGAGGGTGGGGTCATGCAGAGGGAGAGGGAGAGAGAATACCAAGCAGATTCTGCACTGGATACAGAGCCCAACTCAGGCTTGATCCCAGGACCTGAGATCATGACCTGAGCCGAAACCAAGAATGGGATGCTCAACCGACTGAGCCACCCAGGCACTCCAGGATTAACAGGGTTTTTGATAAGAGTTATCAAAGGTAGCCCGGGTCTTAAAGCTGTTACTCTCAAGTTTTAAACATTTCCTTTATAAAGTTGCACAGACTTAGTTTCTGGCCTTAAATCATACCTATTTTCAGCTTCTTTGAAATCAAGAATATCCTGTGCCATATCAATTAAAGTAAATGTACTTTCAATTAAAGGTGTTAAATAGGAGTCTGAAAAGATTAATTCTTTATAAAAGGATGACCTTCAGTAGTTAGATCCAATTAGGCATTTTTCCAACTATATTTCAACCTGATGAGACAAGTCTACTATTCACAATCAATCACTGTAATCTTTTCAAAGGCAAGTATTTTAGGTTCAGAGTCATAAAAGAATGACTTGATTAGGCAACCTCTGTAACTTGAGCCATAGTTGATGTAGATTATGGGTATTGGATATTACTTCTGTGGTATTAATACTGAAAGAATCAAGGATGTGCATGATGATATTCCAGGTAGAGTTCTTATACCTCTCTTCTTATGGCCTTAGTAGGACAAACTAATTTAGACAAGACTGACCAAAAGAAAGAGAGGAAAAGAACAATGACCTAAATTAGCATCAAATCAAATTCCTTTTTCTTTTTTCCTCCTTCTGTCATTTCATTATTAAATATACTATAAATGCTTGCTTTCCTAGTGATCATTTTTTTTTCTTACTGGACTGTTTTAGTTCTAATTCAACCTTCGTTGATACATAGCACATAAAACCGACGCTATTAAATAAAAGAATGCTTGCTGATCTTTTTATGGTAATGTGAAAAATCTCGAGGAATATTGTTTTTCTCAAAAGTGAAAGGAATTGCGCTTTTCTATATTTGCATTAGGCATTTCCAGTGTAGAATTTTGGTCCTCACTCTGCCACTCAATTTGTAAACTTGGAAAGGCCGTTGAATGTGCTCATCTAAAAAAATGGAAAACAAATAGTACCTACTTTGCGTATCTCAAAGATTGATTGCTGGAATCAAATGAGATTTGATTCATGAGATTTGATATCAGTGTTTCTCAAGGTGTGGTCCTATGATCCTTGGGGGGGGGGGTGTCTTTGAGTCCCTTTCGGGGAGCCCATGAGGTCAAACTATTTGTATAAATTATGTGCCTTTTTCATTCTCATTATTTCAACATTTAGAGTAGAATTTTCCAGCGGCTGGCAACATGATATGTGATATTGCAGCAGACTGAATATAAAAGCAAAAATAAGAATCCATCTATCTTAAGCCAGACATTATAGAGGTTTACAAAAAAAAAAAAAAGTTTGAGAACTGCTGATGTATATGAAAGCACCATGTAAATGTGTGGTGACATTGGTAGATAAACAAGGCCACAGGCACAAAGCCCTTCTGTTGTAGGCACTGATTGTTCATGTCCTGCCCCATCTCCAGGACGGAGTCACTTAGTCTGGGGTCCAAGATCTCTGAACCATCTTCAGTTGTCTGCAATTTCATGTGTTGGTCCTATGTCTACTTTTTTAGCGTGAGAGTCCACAATTTTCAGTCCTTGGTCCTGAAAAGAAGATGTTAAAAGAAGCACAGCTTTAGCTGTTGCCAATATCCGCCCCCCCCCCCCGCCCCCTGTCCCATTCTTACTCTGAGAGGAATAATGACAGGTGGGGATACCTGGGAAAAGATACACGGTTGTTTAAGGCTCTTATGACTGTGGCCTGGGCTTGGGCATCTCTTGGATTCTTGACCCTTACTTCTCTGCTTGTGGAAAAGTGCAGACTTAGGCCAGCTTCTCTAGGGAGAAGGGCTTTCTCTAAGTCGGTACCTTGCCTTTGTCATTTTTCTGGGCTTCCTGCATTTAGTGTGGTAGGATATCATAAGACCTGAAGAACCAAGCTCAGGCTGGGGACCAAGAAGGGCCCAGAGACTGGTGGCATCATGATGTGGGCACTGTACATGGAGACCAGGAGATATTACTCAGGGTTTTTAGAGTCCTAAACTGGAGAACTAAACAGGATTTGATCAGACTCTCCTGGCCCTAGGAGGAGGCTGTTTGGGATGGGTATTCAGGCCATCTCTATCTCTGTCTTGGACCCTTGGCAGCTGAGCAAATAGTTGAGTGTTTGTAGAAATTATTATTTCCTGTTTCCTACTGCAATTTCTTACAGTATTTTTATTAACTTTAATTGTAGCATCTATTGAGAGTTACTCATAATATTTTAGTGTTCTTATGAGAATTTAAAACCATTCTAATTATAGCTCACTGCCCTATATTATTTCTTGAAATTAATGTGAATGGAAAACTCCTATCTTAGGTATTTACTTGTTCCATATTACCTTAGTGTCAGTTTTTGGATTGAATATACATATATATATTACAGTTTTATGTAAGCATTTTGTATTTATTTTTAAAAAAGTTTATTCAATGGATAATTTCACAACATTCAGGGATTCCCCCTCTAGGTAGATAAAATTTTTTTTTAAAGATTTTATACTTGACAGAGCACAAGCAGTGGGGAGCAGCAGGCAGAGGGTGAGGGCGAAGCAGGCTCCCTGCTGAGCGGGGAGCCCAATGTGGGCTGAGTCCCAGGACCCTGGGATCATGACCTGAGCCGAAGGCAGACCCTTAATTGACTGAGCCACCCGGGTGCCCCATAGATAAAATTTTTAATAACAAACTACATATCCTTTTGTGGGCATTTTGTTGCATGGTGTAACGCACAGTATTGTCATAAACTTCACCACCGAGACTATCTTTCCTGAGTGTTTCACTTTGAAAAATAATTGATGAAATACTATTTTCAGGAAAGATATGAAAAATGTATCAAATATTATTTATCCTAGACTAAAATCTGAAATTTCTAATTATGGAATTATATTTAAGGTTATTGATTTAGTGTTGATTTTATGAAAGAACATTTTATTTTTGGAATTTTGTGAAATAACATGTTTATATAAGGTAAATTCAATCAGTTAAAAATCTCCCTTTATTATTGTCATAACCATCTCTTGTTTTTGAGGAAGTACTCAGAGGTAACCCAAAACTGTAAATGCTGTCTGCGTGTTAGTAGCGTCTTGTAAAAACTGGAATACATTTAGTTTGATTCAACTGTGCTTCATTGGATTTTAATGTGCTATGTGTTATGTATTTCAGAAACTCCAGAAAGGAACTTAATGACATACGATTTGAGTTTACTCCAGGAAGAGGTAAGTTTTAATTGAAATTATTATTTTATTGCTGCAAAGAGCATTGAAGAACTTGATTACAAGTGTGTGGTGATAATTTGCTATTCAAAACTGCTTTCTCTAAAAATAAAGAAAGGAGGATGGAGGGAAGGGAGGAAGAGTGGAAGGATTTGCAATAATTGCGGGGAATCCAAACTGGACCAGTACTGACTACATGAATTCCTGTGACATGTTGCACGTTAATATACACATACTAGTGAAATATGTTAGCTTGACCATGAAAAGAAATACTGGTGTGGTGACGCAGGGCCTGCAGGACCCTGTGATGAGTGTACTGAGTAGCACAGAGCAGTTCTAGGGAGAGGTGAGCAACAAATAAGATGTCACACAAGAAAGTGCTATACTTTACCTCTCTACTCTCATCCATAGAGCTTGGTAGGAATGTTGTCATTCTCACAGCTTCAAGGCTAGACTGCTTGCCTTCCTGGCTCCCGGTTGCCTGGAGTTCATGGAAGCATGTCTCATTTCTTGCTATCTTTAGCACTTGACTGAGTGCCTGCTATGCAGGAGAATATCAAGTAATTTTGGTTACTTAATGGATAAGTAACATATATGAACAGCCTTTGGAAACCACAAGATTAGTAGTTAAGCAAAAATTGCTGTTTCTACTCTTTATAACCAGAACAACCCAAAAAAGGTGAAAATCAGATGCTAATGCTGAGACTTAATCGTTCTCCCTGACCTCTGGTTTCAGATTTTTGAGTACATGAAAGCAGCCTCACTATCTATATTGAAAACCTTCTAAAATGCATATTATTAAAATACATTAGGCTCATACATTTGAGTATGTTAATATACATTAAGCTAATAACACTCTGTAATTATTTCATGTATTAGAGCTCCATGTAAATTTTGATTTGATTAAACAAATCACAGTTGCTAAAATTTTGAAAATCTGAAACTTCAAGGTGTGATATTTGGTCGAGGGGTTACCTGCTTTGACCTCCCTGCTGTTAGAAATGGAAGAAGACACAAACTCAGATGTGTACAGGAACCAGAGGAAACGGTGGGGACTCCAGGAAACCAGACAGTCCCGTCTGCTCACGTTCAGTCTTTTAAAAAGAACAACGCTGCTGGCCAAACAGAACATGTTCCTGGGCCCAAAGTGGGCATAGACTCGCTGGCCCTGATGCCTAGTCCCCGGTCAGCATAAAGACTTAATGATTCCCAATATATTTGAATTAAAGTAACATATGAAGTACTTGTTACAAAATATAGGCAAATAAGGCCCTGATAAATTTGCTAATTGATCTTTCTTTCTGGGAACATCCATCTTGGGCAGTTTAGAGTCAGTCTATGAAATCATACAGCAGCACCAGTTTCTATTATCCAAAAGCTCTCTATTTTGTCGTAATATAAGAATATTGACCAGCCAGTAGTTATGATAAAAATCTAGGAATCATACCCCTCTTTACTATCCCCCACTCCCACACCTCTCTCCCTCAAGGACTTCTCCCTTGTGGTTTTGTGAAGTGCAAACCTAAAAGTAAAGTGACTGCTGTGGTTTTTAAAAAAGTAAAAAAAAAAAAAAAAAAAAAATCTAGTAATTATATAATAAATGTTTCAAATACAGTGACTAAAAGAACAAATTCTTCTCTCAAGGGTTTTTTTCCCCGTCTAATGATCTAAAACTGACAGTGGCAGTAAAAATTAATTTGAATTTCCAGAGATAACAAAGAAATGAATTTCCCAGTTGAGGATTTTGGGGGAGAAAATGGCCGTCTCGGCATCACCTGGCCCTTTGCGCTGGCTTTGGCAGCCTCGTTCGCCGTCGTGGGTCGAGTCTGCTTTTGTTTCCCAGATGGAAGCCTTCCCTGGGCCGTGAGACAGGCCGTTAGTAACGGAACCCCCACGGATATATCGCCATCCCTCTGTGGCCGCCGATGCTCTCTGCACTGTGCGCGCATGTGCGTTGTGTCCGCGCTGTGCGCGCATGTGCGTTGTGTCCGCGCTGTACGCGCTCAGAAACGTGTTGTACGGCATAGGGCGTATAACACAAACAGAGCAGATACTCTCAGTCTCCACTTGAGAGCAAGCCCTTTGCATTTATGATGTTGCTGTATATTCTGGAAACCAGAGCATCTATGATCATTTATGATGATTTAACCCTGTTTACACATTAGGAACATTAAGCAGCTTACAGAAAAATGTTACCAATTACCTCCCAGTTTCTGTTCTAAACTATTACTGATACATTACTTACATGCATACAGATTAACTGGTTAATGGTACACAAACATGGACTATTTCTCCTTTGGGCCAGAAATGGTCAGCATGGCCCTTGTGCTGTTTGAATGAAACTCATGGGGTATTCAGGAGTCCTGAGAATAACCAGAGATGCTGTAAACTTTAATCACTGGGAACGTCCTTTGCTTTGGTACTGTTTTAGTGCTAGCCCGCAATGTGGCTTTGCTTGATTAGTCCATTTTCAACTACGTTCTGTGAGTGTAGATCCTTACTCAGGTGTAAGATCTTATTGATACTTTAGAGGTGGTGGTAACACATCCAGATGCTTTAATAGATGATCAGTCCATAGAAATGCAATCACTGCCTGCTGTGTGCCCTGTGCCTACTAGGTAGACACCTTAATTCAATACGCTTTTTGTAGTGAAGTTTCTGGTGGCCTCCAGGAGGATGACATTGTGAGCCTAGAATGTCCAGTCGACTTCATAAAGCTACATCGCATGCAGAGTAGAGCCTCTGACCCTAGATACCATGCTATGGGATCATTTTATCCCTGAGAGAATTTTATAAGGTGTTTTTTGTACTTCTAATAGTAAGGACAAGCCCCAACATAAGCCCACCTTGTATGGAATCTCATAGTTGAGAAAGATACCTTTTTCTTTTCCATTTCCTTCATGTTATTCCACATCATTCATGATAAAATGGGATGAGTAAAATGATGGAATACCACAACGTCTCTGGACGTACAACAAGTATACAGTGGCTCTCAAATTTTTTATTGGAGATCCTGGAAATTGGGCCGTGTATGAAAGGGAGAAAGAGAGTGCGCTAGAGCATGAGGTACATTTCAGATGATCCTTGGCTGAGCATCATCATCACGGCTACCACTGATGGAGTGATTACTATGTGTCAGACACTGGGCTAAGCACATTAAAGCCCACAAATGTGAAAGATAATTTTACCATCAGCGACCCGCTCACATGAGCGCTCACGCACGTGCGCATACACTCTGAGGGCAGCCTTGGGCATAGCAAACTGCAGTTCAATTTAGATGCTTGTTTGATTCAGCAGCAATACGCTGAGGTGCTAACTGACTTTGGAAGACACTCAAGGCAAACCTTCTAGGTTATTACCAGCTGCTAGCCAGTTGTAGTTCTGAACATTTGTGATAATGTCAGAAGGCCGTGGGGACCATGTCCTTTCCCTTGTAGAAACCTAGGGGTTCATAATGGTTCTTTTGAGCACATGGCCATTTATCACTTTCTCTTTACAAAGTCTTCGAACAAACTTCTCCCTTATTACCATGTTCATTCACAACCTTTCAATTAAGTGATTTTGGTTATATTCACTTGCTACAGCCTGTTCAGTCCCATCTTTATGAGATTTCTAACTCCTGTCACTTATCATTGAGAAACTACATTCTTTTATCCAGCCACATTTTCTAAGAGAATGAATCTGTTGCTATCAAATGATCAATGTCATGTTAAAGGAGTTTCTTAATAGCATAAATTTAAATAGCTCATCTTAATAGTCCAACAAGCTCAAAGGCTGTTTGTACCAAATATAAGGTTGTGTCAAGTGCTGCCTGTTCAACCTTTGCCATAAATTCTGACTCAGTAGCTACTAATGATAGAAAAGGATTGATGATGGATGGAATTGACCTTGGCAAGAAAAAAAAGCAGTGTCACTGGGACCCGTTACGAGCTAACTTATAGAGGTACATTTGAGGATTAAGTCAGGTGGTAGCCAAAGGGCAAATGTTTTTTGGTTCACCAAAAATGAAATCATAATTTCATAGAACCTCTGTTGAATAAACACCAAGATGCAAATTGTATATGGCAAAATATATTTCACATTGCCTCTGATCTTTCCTTCTGATAGAATCTGAATTGTTGAATTAAAACACACGTGGGTGATTTTTGTAAATGGAAAATATCTTTTACATTGTACTGGGTTGTTGATTTTTATTTTATGGTTACTAATACATATTCATTTCACATTTGGACAGATACGGCAGATGGCGTATCTCAGGAGCTCTTCTCTGCTGGCTTGGTTGATGGTCATGATGTAGTTATAGGTAAATCATTTTTTAGTATACAGTATCATTTTGTTGATCTATCAAATGGAAATGCATTTAGAAACAAAAGTTTTCATAAAGGAATAATTTACTCTGGATTTTTGAAAAATTCTTGAATTCTTTTATGTGGAAGAAGTATATGTGAGTCATATTTAATTTTCTTTTTTAAAAAGCTCTTAATGTAATTCTTTCCCATTTAATAAGAACCTCACTTATTAGAAATATAACAAAGAGCCTAGAAGACCCAAATGTCCACAACATAGCAAAAATAGGAGACTATAAATTCCATGCACAAAGTATAGGAACCTCTGAGGTCGTTTGTCAGAGTTTCTTTGTTCTTTCTTTGGGCACAGTTCTGATGAACTTAGATATTAATTTCCCCAGCCATTAACAAGATTCATCACAGAGTCTTAAGGTTGGATGGTACTTAGAGATCACTCAGGCCAGTTCTTTCACTGTATGGATAGGGACATGAATTCCTAAAGGGGTTCTGTGGGTTGTCTGTCCGGGGCCATGCAGCTGGGTTGGGACAGAGGCGCTTCACTTTGGGCACGGGGCTCTAATTCTACTGCTTTGAGAATGCATAGATAGCTGCATGGAGTTGGGGGAGCCTGCTAGATACAGACTTGCTGTCAGGAGCAGGACATGACTGGCCGCCTCCCCAAAGGGCACGGGAGGCAGAGAAGCTGTAAGAGGCAGATGCCGTCATCTGAGAAAAAGTGTAGCCTGGTTCCAATAGGGTGAGGGTGAGAAGCTCCACACTCCTCAGATAATCCTAAGTTTGTGAAGATTTTATAATGTAGTCCATTGCTGGGTAATCATATTGATGACCCTAAGTAATTAAGATTAGTTAATATGTTATTAATGTTAACTGGCATTAATTATATTGTTAATACTTACCAGGGTAATTAGGGTACTATGTATTATGATAAAACTTTCTTTAAAAATAAATTTAAAACTGATGCTTAAATGACTTGGGCGCCTTAAATGTGTTTTAACTTAAAAAAAAATATCACTTGCTCAAAATAAATCCTTTCCCCAATAATGCTGAAGGTTGTGACTGAGGGAGCTTTAGGTGGCTATGCTTACCCATCAGAGTAATCTGTTCCTATAAATTCTATAATGTAGGTCATTATAAAGTGGAATTATTTTAGGGAGTAACTGAGGTTTTAGTGGGAGATTAGGATTCTGAGTAAAGTATCTAATATGTTATTGGTCTACAAATGATATGTCATAAATGTGAAGATACCTTTATAAATAGAAATAATTAAGCTCTTTTTTTCCTTTTAATTGTATATGGTATACATATTGATTTCACAAGGAAGCTCTGATTCCTCTGCCAAGTGATGCATGTATATAGAGAGAAAGACATATTTTAAAGGAAAAGTGTATGTATATGTCCATATATATAGGTGTGTGTGTATTTCCTTGTGTATTCTGTCTCTTGCACGTTCCTTTAAAATCTTGTGAGGTCTCATGGCCAGCTGGATTCTTACCAAAATGTTCAGCCCAAATTTGAGGGGGAGCTTGAGCAATGAGGGCAGCTCAGCTTTGGTGTCTACTATAAATTCCATCTCAGAATTCTTTCTGTTAACAGTTCCTCGATATATGTAGATACTCTTATTCTTATTAGAAAAAGTGAGCCCACACCTCCGTGTTGTACTTGACCTGACAAAATCAGGAGAAAAGTTAATGGCTTGATCAAGATTCCTTGTAAGGTGTGTTTTCTTTAAGAAGAACTATGATCCATACACGAAGCATCCTCAGTTAAAAATAAATGAAGATAATAACTTAAAAAAAACAAACCCTTCTTTTAAACACTGACTAATCAATGTCCATTATTGGGCAAGAAGTTAAGGATGAAATAAGTCTTTTGAGTTGAGTTGATCCTGGCAGGTGGTAGGGACCATGAAGAGTAAGAGAGATTCATGGAAAGATACTAGGTCACATCTTTTTGTAAGCATGGGCTGGCTTCATGCCTTCAGTCAAATTTAGTGTACTTTTTTTTTATTTTTGCCCCAGGCTCAGCTGAATCTAAACTAAAAGATTTTTGGTTGTTGAGTTTTTTAAAGGTGGAAATTAGGGCATAATTCCTGTACAACTTACTGTGTTTGAAATACAGTATCAGAAAGCTATTTTTTTCATACTTATTCTGCCAGAAATGTTTGATTTTGCCTTTGTTTCCCTCCCCCCCCTTGGAGCTAAAGTGTAGGGTGTTGGAATCAGACCAAGCATATACGATTCCTCCTTCTCTGGTAGCACTAAAAATGCATTACGGGGATATGACACCCAAGAGTTACAGTGTTTGCATATTTCATCTGATTATCTCATCAATCCCGTAAGGTAGAAAGGACAGGTCATTTTTAATCCATATTTAATGGATGTAAAGGGGAGGTCAAAAGAAGTTTCTGGGATGTTGTAACTTGTCATGGTCTTTGAACCTGGCTCTTACGACTCCAAGCCCAGAGCCTAACCCTGACCCTCCCTGTACAATCAGTTCAGTATCTTCAGCCTTGAAAAGTAGATCCAGATCCTTTTAAATGATGGGTTTTGTGTCTCCTGGGGGTGGGGGGTGGATAGCATATCCTTACTTGTTTTTCATACATCAGTAGATGACTTATATTTTAATTGCAGGCTGTCTGACAGATAAGTGTGTAATTCTGTCTCCCTCCAACCTGTCCCAGCATTTCCCTGCCCTCTCCTTTATCCTGTTTCCTTCTTTACATTTTTATTTCTCGCATCTTACAGGAAGCCCTCTCTTTGCCCCACTGCCCACTACAGCTGTTTCTCCACCCCCTTATAGCTAAACTCCTCAAAAGGATTTACCCCTGACTATAATCCCTTTCCTCCCTCTGTCTCCTGAACCCATTGCAGTCGGGTCTTTGACCCCCCTCCCCCACTCCGCTCACCCTGCGCCTTTGCAAAGCGGCCCTGGGAAAGGCGCCCCCTCCTCCCTCCAGCACAGGGTGTGTTGGGGGGGGGGGGCCGGGCGCGGGGGGGGGGGGGGGGGGCAGAGGGAGGATCCGTGGTCTGTGAATGACTGCTGGTCACGGTCCCGGTTCCTCAACCCCGTGCTTCATTCTCAGTCCTCCCCGCTACATGGCACATCAGCAGCACTGGGCAGAGTTGACCGTGCCTTCCTCCATGAGAACTTTTTCCGTTTGTTAAGATTCCATTCTTGGTTCTCCTACCTTATTGGTGTTTCCTTCTCAGTCTTTTTCACTGGTTGCTCCTCATCCCTCTGACCTATAAATATTAACATGCCCGAGGACTCTTAGGTTGGATGTGCTCTCTTTTCTATAGTAATTACTCCCTTGGTGATCTCCTCTAGTTTCATGGTATTAATGTTTTCATTTTCAGATTCCCAAATGTGTATCTCCAGCTCAGACCTCTCCTTTGAATTCCAGACTCCTGTCCAGCTTCCTTTGTGGCATCTTCCCATGGAAAGCTGGTAGCATCCCAGGTTTACTTAACATCAGAATCCAGCCCCTGCCATTTCCTCCCACTTCCCCTGGCCCTGCTCCCTGGGTTGATGTCAGCTCCATTCAGGTGCTCCAGCCAAAAACCTGCCTTGTCCTTGACTCTTCTTTCTCCTACCTGCCATCCAGTCTACCCACATGTACTCAAGATACGACTGTTATTCCCATCTTGCTTCCCATCCTGTTTCAAACCTCTCTCATCTCTCACTTGAATTACTGCATTCATCTCTCTGCTGGTCTCCCTGCTTCTGTCTTTGCCTCCATTCAGCCTGTACCCATCACAGTAGCCAGATGTCTGACAAAGTAAGCCAGATACAAAAGGCCACACGTAGTGTGATTCCATTTATATGAAATGACTGGAATATGCAAATCTGTGGAGTCAGAAAGTAGATGAGTGCTTGCCAGGGCCTGTGAAGGACAGGGTAAGGGGAGTGACGGCTAATGGGTATGGGGTTTCTTTTTGGGGTGATGAAGTTCTGGAATGAGAAGTGGTAATGGTTGCACAACCTTGTGACCATACTAAAAACCACTGAATTGTGCACTTTAAAAGAGTGAATTTTATGATATGTGACTTATATCTCAATAAAAAAAAAAGCCAGATCACATTAATGCTTTAAATAAAACCTCTCGTCGAATGGCTTTTCCATCCCACATCTCAGTGTCTTACAGTCCCCTGCATGATCTGTCCCCTGTCACTTCTCAGACTTCATCCCTCACTTCTGCTCTCCTTGTTGCTCATTCCACCCCAACCATACTGGCTTTTGTCCTTGCTTTTCCTTCTGCCAGATCCCTCCTTCCCTAAGTACACCTGTCTACCTCCTAGAGCTTAAATATTGCCTCTCGAAGGGGCCTTCCTTGACCAGCCTACTTAAAATTGCAACCCATCCGCCACTCTCCACCCTGTTCCTCATTTAATCATTTTACCAAGTCTCTCCCGGTGTAATAGGCTGTCTGTTTCATTTATTTAGTTAACTACATAGGATTTTCCCTGGAGCATAAGTTTCTTAAAGGCCGGGATTTTTATCTTTTGTTAACTGCAATGCTCCCACCATCCCAAACTTTGTACTTCACATAGTTGGCACTCTAGAAATACTTGTTAGAGATCAACAAATACCATTTTTAAATACACCGGTATCTCCTAACATTTACTTCAGAAACAAAGGGTGTTTTGAGCATAGGATCCTAGTATCTTAAGAATCTTACTTTTGAGAGTGCAGAATTCAAGTAGCATTTTATAAATATGAAATATGTTTAACTTGACAAGTGTACAAAAAAAAAAAAAAATCGTCCAGTTCAGCTTAGAGTGTTGGCCTCCAGAGGTTTAAATGATTTCTTAGTGTATTTTTCCATCTTCTGTAATAGAAAGCCGCTAACATTTAAATAGATTAAAAATCTTTTTTTCCCCCTTCAGAATTTTCTCTTGAATTAGAGTAAATGCTTAGGGCAACATAAAAAAGGCCTGAAAGAAGCAATAGTATATGTTATGGAGCAGTAAATGTTAAGACTTTTACTATGTGTAGCAAACATACGTTACAACAAATCTTCAGCACCTAGCTTCAGGGTAATCTGCCTTGAGTGTGGGAACCTTTACAAAGTTTGGACTGAAGAAGGAACAGTGTAGTGACATGGAGTGATTGCTTTTGTGCAAAAGCACAGCGGTGCAGAGATTAAATGCACTGTGTGCAGGCTGAACTCATAAACCCACTTCAGTTGTGCTTAAATGCAGCACTGTCTTAGGCAAGAAACAGGAGACATTTTTAGGCCTTGAGTCACTGGAAACTGTTAGGACTGGCAAGGCTTCCTGGGGGAGTGTTGGTTTTAAAAAATAAGTTAACTTTGTAAGATGCAAAGGTTGGTGATCTGCGTGTATAAATTTGCGTGTCTTGCCTGGCTGGGAGAGATCTGAGTCCCCATTTCTGTTGTTTCAAAGAGGGATCCCAAGGATCACTGATAACAGTGAGGCAGCCAAGAAACTTGTTTCCTTTGCTTTCTAGTTAAAAAAAAAAACAAAAAAACAGCCGATCAGAAGTTTTCTCTGCAGTGGTAGTACAGGGGAGGGGACAAAAAACAAAACTCCAGCTCATGTACAAAAGACTACAAAAGTTCTGAATTTTGTTCAGGAATTGGGATACATGATATTTTTTTTTTGAAAGATTTTATTATTTGAGAGAGAGTGAGCGAGATAGAGCACAAGCAGGGGGAGAGGGAGAAGCAGACTCCCCACTGAGCAGGGAGTCCGATGTGGGGCTCGATCCTAGGACCCCAGGATCATGACCTGAGCCGAAGGCAGATGCTTAATGACTGAGCCACCCCAGGCATCCTGAAACATGATATTTTTGAGTCTCCTTTGAATGAGGGTGAGAACCTGAGCAGTAGAAGGAACACTGACGGGTGTTGTGGAAACTAGCCAGTGGTCCGTCTGGCTCAGCAGCTCCTACAAAAGTCCGATCCAGGGGCCCGGGTTCCACAGTGTGTGAATGCTGGGCGAGGTACCTGCCCGGCAGCTGCCTTCCGGAAAAATACCTGCTGACTGCTCTTTGCTGCGTTTTTATACCATCATTTCCTGGCTTTTAGGATTTTTATATATATATTTTTTCCTTTAAGTGGAGTTTAGAACCAGCGGTTGGAATTTCTGTTTCCTGAGAAGGGGGCTGTGTTTCCACATTCATTTATAGTTTCCTTTGGTGGAGTTTGAGCCTGGCTGACTCGTTATTACTGCACTGGATGCTGATATTAGCTATTCAGATTGTCAGGGCTCTCTCGGCAGACTTTTGGGCAGACTGCTTATGGCCCTGGAGTGCTCTTTCCTGCACGCAAGAATCCTGTTCGCAACCTGTGTGCCCTTCAAGAATGTACCATAAATGTCACCTCCACGAAGGCGCTCTGCTGCTTGCCTCCTCCGTAATCTATTCGGGAGGACAGCTCTTCCTTGTCGTGAACGCCGGAGACCTGTATTGTACCACATTTAGGGACATGTGGCTTTCATCCTACTGTACTTCCTGGTGCCCGCTTTCTCTTTGTCTGGAGGTTGAGAGTCGCTTTAGGGCAAGGCGTGTCTTCTATTTTATCGAATCTCTGCCATTCTTGCCACAGGTAGGCACTTAGTAAATATGGCTGTGGATAAATGAATACACTTAATTCCATTTGGCAAACCTAATGCTGGAATAGCCCCTGGATTGATAATTTGAATAATACAAATACTGTTGTACCTTCTCAAAATTGAAGAGTGATTCACCATAATGGATGCTTTCCTATCTCTCTGTCCCCTTCACCTTTTTCCCTTTCATAAGAATTGACTTCTCATGTGACTTTTGAATCTTGGGAAAGAAATACGGTTGGTCTAGAGGGGCTTTTTTCTTGTACTTGTTGAAGCCTCAGTGTTTGTCACAAAGCAGGCACCCTGGGATGTCCATATCACTCTTATCTTAGGTGCTTATTAAAAATGTGCAGTTCTCACTTCCAGTCTAGAGCCACAGAATCTGGAATCTTGGGCTTATGAGTGTAGAAATTTGCATGTCTAACAAGCATCCCAGACAATTCCTATATGCAGTAGAATCTCATGGCCGCTTCTTTGATTTCTGCTTGTAGTAACCTTAGGAGACTGTTTTGGCTTATTGCATCATCTGTATCTTTTTCAGTCTCACTGATTTTTCTGCCTTGTTTGATTCTCTTCTACCTTTTAAGAGTCTGCTTTAAAACTGTGCCAGTTACCTTTTTAAAATTGAGTGTGTATAAATGATATAGATGTGTGGAGACACCTCATTGGTGTAAATTTTTACCATAATGAATCAGTACAGTTTTTATTAAAACTACTGCCGCTCAGGATGCACTAGATCCTTCTGGGGGCCTTCAGCTTTTATACTTCTAGATAATGGCAGGGTATCTTTAGGCTCCAAAGTGGGCAAGCAACAGAAGCTTTGCTTATTCGTGAGCATGTAGTTGGGTGTGTGAAGTGCTTTGGTTCCCCAGCTATAGCCAGGGATAGTACAGTCTGTTGTGAGTGATCTGGGATTTCTTGAGTAGCAGTATGCTTTTACAATGAAAGTCTCGGGAAAGCGTGAACATATTCTCTTATATTCAGTTCAGTGATTATGCTGTGATGTTTACTGAGTTGAAATTCAGTAAAGGAAAACTCCCATTAAAAAATATTGTCTCTGTTACACAACTGGCCTATGATTTTAAAGTGGTGACAGATAATAAAAAAGGAAGAAAACTCCTTAAGCCCTGTCTGGGTTTTAGCCCGGCTTGGGGTTATTTGAATGATGTCAATAAATACAGTTGAGTGATTCCTGATTGAAAGTTGTCTGTATGTTAAGTTTAATAGTCTAGGGAATTAAGGACTGTAGGGGGCTTGGGAGAACTATACTGATTGCTTTCCTTATATATATTTACCAGAAATAAATGTTGAGCAGTTTAATATGTTACAGGGTTACCATTTTTAGAAATGAGCCACACTACAAATTTGATTATAGCTCATTGTTCCTGGTTTCCCAAGTATCTTTTTTTTTCTTTTAAAAAATCCTTATTGAGGTATCATTCCCAATATATGAAAAGTTCTTTTAACATGAATGACTACCATTTCTAGCTGAATTAAAATACTCCGAAATCGAGTTCTTTGGAAAGGGCTGTTTGCTCTGTGCGGTGCTGAAAACAGGTCTGTATAAATGTGCAGAGTGCATACACATACACTTCCGACATTAATTTAGTCACAGACCTAAGTTAATGTATTTTTAAGTTTATTTGATTGCAACAGAAAGACAGGCTGAAGTAAAATATAATTCTTACTTTTTTAAAAAAAAAGATTTATTTATTTGACAGAGAGACACAGAGAGAGAGAGAACACAAGCAAGGGGAGCAGGAGAGGGAGAAGCAGGCTTCCCGCTGAGCAGGGAGCCAGATGTGGGGCTCGATCCCAGGACCCTGAGATCATGACCTGAGCCAAAGGCAGTCGCTTAATCAACTGAGCCACCCAGGTGCCCCTATAATTCTTACTTTAACAGTATAATTTTTATAGTCTGGTGACCATACTCCTCCTGCGCCCCAAAATTCAGGGAATTAAACAGAAGAAACATTTTCTTAGGAAACCACATCAGAAAATAAAGTAAGCTGCCCACACCTATGATGAAATTCAGTCAGCCCCACCCACCCCCTCTTTTTACTTATCTGCAAATTCTAAGGGAAAGTGATTGACTATACAGAGATAAGGGTTGACCGACTTATTGTTTATAAAAACATTCTGTTTTAGGATCAAGGGGGCAATTTAAAATTACCTTTCATGGGTACCTGGGTGGCTCAGTTGGTTGAGTGGCAGCCTTGGGCTCAGGTCATGATCCCAGGGTCCTGGGATCCAGCCCTGCATCGGGCTCCCTGCTCAGTGGGGAGCCTGCTTCTCCCTCTGCCCCCCCTACCCCCTCCCTGTTCCCCAGATTGTGCTTGTACTCTCTGTCTCTCTCTCTCTCTTTTTGAAATAAATAAATAAAAATCTAAAAAAAAATTTAAAAAATTATCTTTCAAAATATGGCAAATGTTATTTCCAGGAACTTCTAGAAAAGTATAAAATAACACCTGTAATTTCCCCAAAGGCGTTCTCAGTTTCTGTATTACATGATTATGAATTAGTGCAGCAGTAAACCACACTGT
The DNA here is from genome assembly GCF_011800145.1 of Mirounga leonina. Taxonomy (NCBI): domain Eukaryota; kingdom Metazoa; phylum Chordata; class Mammalia; order Carnivora; family Phocidae; genus Mirounga; species Mirounga leonina. The sequence goes on from NW_023270377.1 coordinate 62,551,928, forward strand.
AAGCCCTAATTTTCTAATTAACTTTGTCACTTTTTATTTGGTTAGTAGTTGTGGATCCTTTTTAAAACCACTGATACAGCTAAACTCCAGTTAAGATCTGTACTTAATTTCACTTAAAATGAAACAAGAGCTTGTAAGTGGATTAGTGTTAGATATTCACTAAATTAGCAGAACCTTGCTTTTGTCAATTCCTTTAAATTGTCCTGCTTTAATTTATGTTAATCTATATTTTAACTCTAGAATCTGATATGCCTGAGGATTACATTTAATCTAGCCAAATTTTCTGACTGTAGAATTACAATAAACTCCCAAATAACCAGTTCCTACTTGTAGTGAGAATATCTTTCTGGTCAAAGTAAAGTAGGTTTATTCTCATGCAGGAAACCTAGTCTTTCTAATATTATCCTTTTTTTTTTAATACTACCGGGTGTGTAGGATTTAAATTAAATGGCTCTTTTCCTAACAGTTTGCCCTATTGGTAGATTGATCTGTCTTTAGCTATAGTGAGTGAGTGAGAGAGTGTGTGTGTGTGTGTTTACCCACTTCAGAAATTTCTGGGCCCACATGAATTTTAACTATTTCATCAATAGTATAGTATTGTAGATACATGTACATGCCCAGCTGTGCTTGTTAATAGATTAACAAGCAAATCTCCTGATCCCAAACCAAATCTCTGCTATTTTATTTTTACTCTACTAATTGAGATGAAAGAGAAGATACTGCCTCCTAATTTTTTATATAACAGAAAATAGAGCTCCTTGTTTACCCAATCAAAAAAATTTTTAAGCCAAGAAAGAAAATTAGGTCAACATTTTTGAGGCAATGTGGGTGTGTAATCACTATTTTCAGCTTCATGTCTAATTATAATCTTAAATTTGATCCTGTAGCTTGCATTTGCTTACCATTTTTTAAAAACAAAGAAGACCTTCTTGCCAAACCCAAGAAAACTTAGTTTTTCTTCTTGCACTCCTTAAATGGAGAATCCAAAAGGTATATTAGAATGTTTTCACCCCAGATTCATTTCAAGATCAGGAGAGACCTTGACTTACCACATTTACACTTTTCCCAGCGACATTTGTGCTCGATTATGTTCCTGAGCTCATGTTCATCAGAAGTTACCACTGTACTGTGTAAGCCATGGCAAGCATTCCATAAATGCAGGTTTTCATGGAGGATTTCATGTCTGGTGAGCCATAGAACTATCCAGTCGGAATTTGTAATTAGGGTGCAAATTCACAGGCCTGGCCCCACAGCCCTTCTGGCCCAGGTACACTGTGGCAGACCGTGAAGGAGGAGATGCCCATTAGACTGGGGAGTAAGATGCTTTTTTTGGCCTAACTTTTTAATAGCAAAATGCCTTAATCTTCACCCTTAGGGAACCTGGTCAGCCTTAAGAGGTTTGTTACTTGAAACGAGAACATCCCATTCAAAGTATCTTTTCAGTAATAGACCCCCAGGAGGACTAATTTATAACAGATTTTGAGACTTCTTATCCATTTGTGAATGTTAGCTGGGTCTTTAGAAACTCAATATGTTCATGACTCTACTCTCTTCACTGGATGAATGGATCTGGGGTCCGAATTCTGCCAGCTCTCTTCACTTTTTCATCTGCCTGCGATATGCAAGGTCAGAAGGACAGGAGAAGGCTTCCAAATTGCTTAGTCTCTAACCTTGCTTTTCTTCCCTAGGAGCTATCAATTCCTCACATATTTTTCTTAATGTTTTTGCTTCTCATTCTTGTAGTTGTCAGTGGAACTGAGTGGTGAGTTGAGAATGGCATGCACTGGAAATTTAACATCTAATAGAAAAGTAGAATACAGATTAGAGGACACGATTTGGACAGCACTATATTTGGGAAACATAAAACGTTATAGATTGTTCTGATTAATGGGCTTCTCAGCCCTTTGCATGGTAGGCTTGCTGGAGCTCTCAGGATCTCTTTAAAATAAAAAAAAAAGTTGGCGTTTTTACTTGGTGCTCATGAAAATTGTTACTAGGTGAGGAGTGAGTATGAGACATTTTTGATATTTTTTTAGGATGGATTTTTTTTTAATGTCAAAAACACAGAACTTTGCACTTAAAATAACTCTGAGCAGTGCTTTCTATAGTTAATTAGCAATAATTAAATATAACACCTCAGGCTTCTTGGCATATTCTGAAATATCCATGTACTTCAGATGTCTTCAGACTAAATAGTTGTTAGCCAGTTAGAACAGATATTCCCCTGGGATATTACTGGGAGTCCCCAAAGGGCTGTGTCCCAGGGGTCCTTAAATCACTTTTTCAGTGCCGGTAACCATGTAGTGGGCTCACGTGTTTCCCCTCATTCCCCGCCCAAGAGACTGAGGAATCCTCCCTAGTATCACCAGCCAATGTGAGGGACCCAGTGCCCACAGCAGTGGTGCTGCTTTCTCAAGGTCCTGGGGTGCTTCCTGTTATTGGGCCGGAGTGGCACCTGCTTCCATGCAAAAGTGGGGACAGGGGCCGCCTCCTACCACGCTTTGTCATCCAGGTCCAAAAGCTGCCCTATTTCATTTATTCAATAAGTAGAGCATCTGCTCTGTGCCAGGCATACCAGGTCAACAAGACAGAGTTCTTGTCTCCGTGAAGCTCCCAGTCTAATAGGTGAGGAAGACACAGGTGTAAGTAAAATCACAAATTGTGAGAAGTGCTCTGAAGGAAAAAAGTGCTCTTTTGTGCTCTACAGAAAGTAATAAACAGGGGTCCTCACTTAGATTTGGGAGGAGAGTAAGCCCCTCTGAGAAAGAAACATGAGTGATGTCTTCGATTCAGCCTGGCCATGCAGGGCAGAGAGGCTCAGCTTGTGCAGAGATAATGAACTTGGTGAAAGATGACCAGGGTGACCAGATCAGGCAAACGAGGAGAGGGTGACATGAAATAAGGCCAAGCAGGAGGCAGGGGCCACATACTGCCAGATCTTGTAAATAGCCATTCACCAAAATGCCTAGTAAAACCAAATCCTAGCTGTTCCCCCTTGAATTGAGTCACTATGTGGGTAAAGTCTAAAAAACTTGGCACCTTTCCTGCCTTTTTCCTATCAAGGAGGACAAATACATGCTTTCCTCTAGCCTCCTCCATTCAGCAGGGAGTCTAGTATCCACAGTTTACGCGGGCTCAGGTTGCTCTGCTGCCTGGACCTGATACCCATTTGACCGAGGTGTGTGGGAACCCCACGAGGAAAGGAGAGTAGCCCGGGAGGACTTGAGAAATAAAAGCTGAAATGATGTTTCAACATTCTGTGTTCATTGAAGTTTGAGGGTGTTGAAAAGTGACTTGTAACTTAATGTTTGGGGAGCAGGAGAACTGCAGAGATGCCTTCCAGTAATTCTGAATCCAATTATTCGATCAAAGGGAAATTAGGAGTTCTAGAAAAGGAAAAAAAAAAAAACTTGGACATTAATTGCAGATATTTGCCTTCATGTATATTTCCTTGGAGAATGAAGTATATTTTCCATTTCATAATATTGCCTTAATTTCACACAAATTTTGGTGTGGGCTAAGGTAGCATTATATATACAGTAGAACTCTTATCATTATAGTACAGTACGGCAGGCATAAAATATTCATGTTCTCTGGGTTAAAGCAAACTTGCCATTTCAAGTCCATTAATTGCAGTTGAATTTAGAGAATTTTCTTTCAGGGACTAATACTCTAATTACCTAAATTAAAGTAGGCATTCTAGTTAGCCTTAAGTTCAGAATGCAGGCATAGTAAGATAAGTTCTTGTTTAGCTAACTTTCGTCCTGGTGAACTGGATGTGGAGCTGAGACCCATGTTTTCTCACAGTGGGATTTCTAGAGCGTTTATAAACTAGCAAAGCTGTCTGATCGTGCTGGTCATTCCTGTTTTTACCCTCTCTTTATGGGCTTTATTCTCTCTGCAGTACTTTCTTTCTAGGAAAAAAAAAAAGCTTTCCAAATTTCTGGAGTAGGGGAGTAGAGACAATAAAAACACTGAATGACATAGAAATTACTGTACAGAACTCTATCCGGGCTCCATTAATGGACATCTCCGGTAATTATTTAAATAACTGATTGCAGATTGATTGGTTATTGTCTCTGGAGAGGCCTTGTGGCTTTCCACATTGTTTGCTGACATTTATGATTTAACGGATCAAACATCCGCATCGTATTTCTTAGACTTTCACCACCTGAGACAGGCAGAGACGGTGGAGGCAGAGAGCAGAGAGCACCGGGTTTCAAATTAGATGCAGGTTCAGATCTCATCTCTGGATGTGACTTAGGGAAATTGCTTCATCTCTCTATCCTCAATTTCTTCTTACCTACGGAGGGACTCACTTAACCCACAGAGCTGTTGGAGCTGTCTTAATCTGATTCCATGGAAAAGGTTAGTGTGCTAGCAGGCCTGTAAGAGGCACTCGGCAAATGGTGGTTCTTTCCTCTTTCTATTTTGGACTCCATTCATCTGGCCCCCCATCCACTAGAAGACTTCTTTAGTGAGATACCAGCTAGAGGATATAAGGCAGCCCTGTGCGTTCCCCGAATAAAATGAGCCTCTGCTCCTTGGCAGGGAGTGCAGGTAGAAACTCCGCATGGGGGAGAAGGACTGCAGCATTAGTCTCCTTAGAGTCCGTGAGATTCCCCGAATTTACTTCTGCTGCCTCGGAGCCAGTGGGGGGAGTTACCGCCCTGGCCCAAACAGGGTGTAGAAGCAACGCCATGAACACGGACACCCAGGAAGAGGCGACTGGATAATTGGTCCTACTGAACTGTTTCCTTGTGGTCAGCCTGGAGGTGACTCTAGGGACACCTTGTTTAGTTTTCTGCCTGTTTCCCTGTGACTGAAGTTGCCCCGTCCTTCTGCCGGGGAGGACATCACACATGTGTGGACTGCTCGACCCAGGAAGAGGGGTCGGGAGAGAAAGGTGAATTCCATAGCCTATGATCGAGCTCTTTCTCTCTCTGCTTTTGAGTTCCATTTCCTTCCTCAGAGTCCTACCTCTTTCTCTGATACTTGGCGACAGGAATGCCCATCAGTCGGGGAGTTTATATCCCTGTCCCAAGGAAGCTCGTGCTTCTTTTCCCAAGAGAGTGGAGCCATGCTCCTTGGCCTTGACGGGACAACTCAGACAGAAGACATTGTAATAAGCCTAATATTTCTACAGAGGTATGGCCAACGTCTATGAACTTGACCCACTGAAGTCAGTAGCTCTCAGTTCCCTCGCTAAAATGCACTGGTGATAGATACCCTAGGCATCTCCTGCTCACCACTAGGAGACAGAGGTAACACTCTCGGATTCTCCCCTCCCCAGCTCCATGTCTGCTCCCACCAGGTAAATTTTGTGTTAATGAGAGTCTTAAACTTGTTTTTGTAGGTTTTCTTCTTAAAATTATATCATTTAAATAACTGCTAAGATAGGAGTTCAAAAAGTGAGTTGTTTCTTTAAAAAACAAATGGGATGCTTTGGGAAATCTACTGATAAAGGCAGATTGTTAAACTGTTGTTAAATCTGGAACAGAGAACTAAAAAGGTTTTTCTAAATCTAGGATTTTTTTTTTTTTAAATAGCCTTGGCCCAGTGTCACAAGATTGATAAATGAATGTACCTTGATATGATTTAAGTTAAAGCATTAAATTTGAAATCTATTCGCATCACAGTTTTATGTTTCCCTGATTAAACTGTCCTTTTATGTTAACCAGTGAGCCTAGACCACCGCCAGTGTTATCAGATAAGAAGATGTCTTTTGTACTTACACAGGGCTGGCAATGCAGTTTTCAGAGCAAAATAAACATGTAGGGTCCCTTGTTCTAAAATTAACGAGAAGTTCAAAATGGTCCCAACAGAGGGTTATGGCTGTGCCTGGGGCCCTGTGTGTCCACATAGACTGAAGTCCCTGACCAAGGGGCTGGGAAGGAGCTGTGGTGCTTGAGGGTGTCCCTTGGCCCTTGGTTTCCAGTGCCAAGGAGCTGCTGCTTGTGGGAGGCACCTGCCATTGCTGAATTTCTGCTTGGGAGCTCTTTATACTGAGCCGAATCCATTCTACTTTAATCTCTGCCCAACGCAGAATATCTCTAATCCCCTTTTCAAATATTGATTCAGAGCCCACCTTTATTTCTTCTTAATGAACTTTCTTCAGTGGCTGGATGGTTTCTTTAAATCTCCTCCATCTCCTCTCTCTTGCTACACTCTCTAGTTTTTCTGTATCCTTCTGAAGGGCAGTGCCCATCCTTATCCTAGACAGACACCCAATTCCTAGTGTGCTATGGGGGTTCAGAGCGTATATGGGACAGGAATATTACATTCCCACTAATGGCGTCAAACGCTGTCTTAGAATTTTAGATAATATAAATACCATTTCTTATATTGAACTTGATAGCAAAGAAAACTATTTACTTTGTTAAAAAATTGTTAAATGTTTTATTATGAAATGGTTGAAATTTGCAAAAAAGTATGTAAAAGACTGCTTAGCATACTTCTCATTGAGGTTTGCTACTGACGTATTTGCGACATATCGCTCCCCGCCGCATCCCCACTTAAAATCTTTTTTCCAACTGGCTGCTACTTACCTAACATACTCTTGCTCTGTATTAGTATAGTTGCATTTTATGACCTGAAGGCCTTAACTCTGTCTAATATTACTTTTCTTCGCTTGGGCCCATACAGAGTGTAGCGATACTGGAGACCTCCCTCCAGGGAGTTCTAAAACCAACATTCTTTCTGGTATAATTTCTAAGTTTATTAAAATTCTATGAAATGAACCTTGAAAGCATTATGCTAAGTGAAAGCAGCTAGACACAAAAGGTCACATATTATATGATTCCATTTATATGAAATCTCCAGAATAGATAAATCCATAGAGACAGAAAATGGATCAGTGGCTGCTAGGAGCCGGGGGGGGGGGGGGGGGCAGGGATGGGGAGTGACTGCTTAAGGGTATGAGGTTTCCTTTTGGAGTGATGAGAACGTCTTGGAATGAGATAGAAGGGTTATACATTTCCATTGTGCTAAATCATGGAATTGTTCATTTTAAAAGAGTTACTTTTGTGTTACGTGACTTTCGTCTCAAAAAAAAAAAAACAAACAAAAAAACCTTGGGGCACCTGGGTGGCTCAGTTGTTAAGCGTCTGCCTTCGGCTCAGGTCATGACCCCAGCGTCCTGGGATCGAGTCCCACATCGGGCTCCCTGGCTCTGCAGGAAGCCTGCTTCTCCCTCTCCCACTCCTCCTGCTTGTGTTCCTGCTCTCGCTCTCTCTCTCTTTGTCAAATAAATAAATAAAATCTTTAAAAAAAAAAAAAACTCAATGAAATGATATTTAGATATTTGGAATGTAGCATCGTACATAAATATGGAAATCAGTAATGTTGATATTTCTTTACTAGTAACTGTATGATGAGTATTGTTTACTATAAAGCCAGTCTGAATAGTACTATTTCTTGGTAGGCAGGAAGATGGTTATTGACAGTGTAGCAATTCTTGCAGATACATAGTGTTTTAAGAGAAAATTAAGTTCCTATAATATTTGAGACGGTGGTTTCATTGTGCTCCTTGCAAATGGAAAGTTCTGTAACATTTTAGTAACATCTTAGGTACTGGTGTGTTCTCTCTTGCCATTCACTTAAGCAGTTCACTGGTTGGTATAAGACTGTATCCAGACTGGCAAATGAAAGTGGTTGGGTCAAACCTAGAAAGTTTTCCTTTGGGGACACTCCAAAAGGGAATGTCTTTTGGACAGAGTCATAAAAATGGCTTCATTTGTATTTAGCCTACTAACATTCATTTCCAAATAAGTTATATCTTTCTTAGGAGATTATGGTATTTTAAGAAACTGATAAGAGAGAGGGAATCTTGTTTTGTAGTTCTGTACGATTGTCTGTGCATACAGTCAATGCCTATCAGAAAGCCACACTGGGTAAAAGTTGACTCTTAATGTTTTGGAAGAATTGGAATGATTCTTGAGGAGAAAGTGCATTTTCAGTTGGAGTCATTTAAGCTAAAAGCAACAAAACGGTAAAAATGGTTGAAACAAGGACTTTAGCTCACAGACCTGGAAATCCAGAGGAAGGGGAGGGTTTCAGGGTTGTTCAGCATCCCAGCGGCATCTGTCAGGGCTGGGGTCTTCCCTCTCTTAGCCCAGTCTTCACAGCTTTGACTTATACCACGGCTCATCCCTTCATTGTCCTAAGAGGCTTCCAGTGGCAAACAATACTACATGTTCCCTAATTCACACTTGGCTTTTCATGTTCCTAAGGAGCAAGAAAGATTCTCTCCTCGGTGCCCCCCAACAAGCCTTTCCCCCTTTGTCATTGAGCCCCATGAGCCTGCCACCCGTCCCTAAAACAGACCCCGTAGGGGTGGGGGCTGAGATCCCCATGAACTCATTGTGGGGCATCAGCCACAGTAGCCACTTTCGGCCCCACAGTAATCTTGTTAAATAGCCTTACATCTTCTTTTTAAATTGTCTACCTTCTAGGTAGAGAAGGGTCTTCAGAATATTTGTTTTTAGGTTATGCTATGGTAGTGTAACATCCTTTCAAAAGTGCTATTTAGATGTGCTATTTGCAGCCCAATTTCAAAAGTGAGGACTATTAAAGAGGAGGAAAAACCCAAATGTGCCTTCATTTGTGCTCATATTTCATTGGTGAGCATCTCCTCCTTGACAGAAGAGCAAAATCTAATGTGTTTATGTACTTCTTAAAAATGCTGCATGCTGTATAGGTTTATTTTTAATAGACAAACCCTTTTTTAAAGTTCATGTACTCCTGGTGCTTTATTGCTGATTGTGTTGCTTTGTTCCATTTTCTTAACTACATTTGGTATGCAAAATTCAACCTTAATTATGTATTATAGACTTTCCCCTGACTTTAAGCCATGACTTCTTCTGTTTGAATATGTTGAAAAATAAATCCCAAACTGTGAAAAACTGATTTTTAAAATTACTTTAGTCCACATTTTTGATCTCAAGTTTTAATTTAATCACAGTTCTTGAGGAAATGAACCTAGGCAGTCTTAATTGAATGTCTCTGTGCCTGTGGAATTCTTTTCCTCTGTTGGCATATCAAAATTGAAATCTGTTGAGCTTTAAGTTTTTACCACAAAGCCTCTGAACCACATTTTAGGCAATAACTCATCCCACATCCTTTTTTTCTGCTCTGACTCCTAATTCCCGACAGTTCCTTCAGTGTTTTGCTGTCGCGCAGAGGTGCATCCTACTGGCCCAAGGCTTGGATCTTGCCTACAAATGTATTTTGTTTGGCTTGGACAATGTTTTTAAATTTTGGAATTAGTTGCCAACATTTAAAAAAAAAATGAAAGAGTTGACATTCGAATCCAGTTTTGGCTTGTCTTAGAAAAACCAGATCTGAAAACAATTGGACATGAAATCCTCAAAGGCAAAAATTCTGCCCCCTCTTCTCTGACTGCTTTATATTTGCTCCCTGGCCCCTAAGACATTTGAGTTTCCAACCCTTGTAGAGTGCGTTAGTGCTAACTGGGGCCCTCCTGTTTTCTTCCTTCACATATAGCATGCCATCTCTGCAGACCCAGATAAAGTTAAAGATGATTTTTCTAAGCAAAACACAAATCTGATTGTTCCCTCTTTGATGAGGCTATCGACTTAAGGCTCTACAGCTTTTTACAGTCTCCCACATCCCTTATAACTCATTGGAAATCACAATAAAATCAATTTAAGGGAAAAGATAATTATATGAAAATGTTTTGTTTTAATGGCAAAAGTAAAAAATGTGATGAACTTTCAGGTTTTTTTAAAAAAACTGAATCCTAAAACTTTGTCTGTGGTGTTTGTAAAACTCTCAGGGTTGAAGGGGAATAAAAATTAAGAAAATTAGGAAAACTAAATATTCAATAAATTTTCAAATTTCCAAAAATTCAAAAAAAAAAAAAAAAAAGAAAGAAAGAAATCACCAACATCCTTAGACATGATCTTGGACCAGAAGAATTCAGTGTGCACTTCATAATCCAGTCTTGGACAAGGTTTAATACCAGACCAGTAGAACGTAAGGTCCTGCACTGTTTCCTGGGAGGAGGGAGGAGTCACATGCAAACATGAGGATTGACCCTAGGAAGCTTAGGAGACACCACATCCTCAGGGAGCCAGGCCCTTAGTCCGTTGTGGTTTCGGGTGCCTGCAGGAGCAGCCCCTTTTAGAACACCCGCTGTGAGCGTCACTCCTGCTGATACTCTGTCCCCTATGCAGCTTCCCTGGTCATTTATTAATACTTTATTGATCAAGCTCATTAATGCCAAATTCAGTCCCCACCTCACATGTAGAACTGCAGCATGAACGTGAATGCCATATTCACACGAGCAGGTAATAAGGGAGCAGCAGTATGTGGTGGTCTTACTCAAAGATGAGGACAATATCATCCTAACAGCCCCTTATTGCTCTTGAGGGTTATAACTTTGACCTAACTCCAAGACCTCCTCCACCCCATCAGACAAACTCATTTTAAAACTACAGCGCACATCCCTTTATGTTTTTCTGGGCACCCCCTGTCCCACACACCAGGGTGATGCCCAAAGCTGAATATTCTAGCACTAATGACAGTCTCAGACCAGGCACATAACTTAATGTTCTGTTCTTGGCTTAGTGTTTCTGGTCCAATTTAGATGTTTGTCCTGGGAAGTGTCATCACTGGGGAAGTGTGTAAGTTGGAAGAAACACCCATGTTCTCTTAGTAGTGACTTAGTTGGCCATTATATAACGTGTTTATGATTAATAGGATTTTGCAGACTAGCAAGTTTTGAAAAGTGTTTATAACTACTAAGCATTCCCATATAGTTAAGTGTTTGTTACTTGACCCAACTAGATAATCTGGATTGTCCTTAAAATTGAAGCTACTCTATACCATTTCACCATGGCAACCCTTTAAAATCAGAGTTGCTAATAGGTCATTGCCACTTTAGACTCTATTTGAGCACTGTGGGTAGTAATGCCTGGTAAAATGTAATTTCTGGAAGATGCTGGTCGTTCAGTGGCTTTGTTGAGTGAGTTCACTAATAACCGGATTAAACTCCACACACACAGGGTTTTTTGTCTGCTTTGTCGACTGGTATATCATGGAACACTCAAATAGAAGAACAGAATAATACTGAGTGCCTAGTAGATACCCAATAAATATTTGTCAAATGAATGCATGATCAAATTAACACCTACTGTTCTGCATAAAAATGTATGAGGTTCTTTGTGCTATTGGGTTTCGTTGGTCTTCATCACATCACTGGCATGTGTTAGCAGTAAAAATTGGGGGTCTGCATTTGTACTATTCAGATTTATAGACTAAGCAGGATGGGCATTCCAGAGGTTTCTGTCTTCCAGAATTATGTCTCAGAAACCAGAAGCTGGAATGTGGTCGTTTCCTACTACATTACCCAGGCAAGAATGAATTCATCATTTTTATCTCACCATTTCTCATTAAAGGCCTAATGCCAATATCTCATCCAGAATAGCGCCAAGTTTCACATTCTGCTAAACTAAGAATGGCATGTATGTTTGAACAGCACACTGTGGGCCTATGGCAGATTAACTCTCTGGAAATGGAAAAAAATATATATTTAACTGACCTCCAGCCAGTTAGAAATAAATCCTCTGCACCATCTTGCCAAAATGTCAGGGCTCCTCATTTGTCCTATGAGATCCTGCATCTTAAATGTTAGGACACTGCGGTCTTCTGCTTTTTTGTTCTCCCAAGCAGCTGTATCTTTGATAAGGTGGATTTGTGATGAAATATAATTGTCATCTTTTACTTTTGTCATTAGCTACATTTTTACTTTATTGAACTATCTGTAGGATGAGGATTCTTTTTTTAATTTAGTTTCTAACAACTATTTAGTTGGTGTTTGTTTCTGATTTCTCCATAAGCTTTCAACCTATTGCTTCCTTTCAGTTGGCCCTGCTATTATATCTCACATCAAGTTCTATTCTAACAGCAACTGGAAATTTTAATCTGTCATCACCATGTTTAAAGATAAGGTCTCTTATGCACCTGGGTGGACAACTTTAATCATGATTTTCCTGTTGCTTAACACTTTGTGTATTTAGCTATGCTTCTGATGGATGATTGATGTGTTTCCTTTTTTTAGTTCAGAATTTACTGCAATTTAAAAAATTCCCTGTCTGTAATATATATGATGGAAATAGCACTTAACTGGACTAAGTGAAGGTTTCATTTTTGCTCTTCTAGAGAAACATACCTGTTTTTGGATATACAAATCAGGTTGAAAGTTTATAAATGATATCCTTTTTAAATTTCTTGAATAATTGTTCTACACTTAGAGTCCAAATCGTCCTCTTGGTCTCATTAACTCCATTACCCACTGCTGTCTGGACCTCCGACGTGTCAAATTTACCACCACTCTTCCAGCATTGGTCGAATAGGTAGCAATTTGTTTTTTCTTGTTCTTGCATAAAAATCAAATGACTTCCCTGGTACTCTTGGGGTTTTTTTGGGGGGGGGCGGAGACAATGGATAGGAATGTATTGGGTAGCAGAGGGAATTCCACCTGAGAATAGCTCCTTAGGACAATTTATGTGATGATTCGCCCATCAGGATCAATTAATTCCCTGACGATGTTACTTTTAAAACCTCATGTATGGTCCCACATTCACCACAGTATTTTTTATTCCTTGTTTTGGGTACTGACTAGCTTTATTGCTTAGAGGATGATCCAGGTTGTGGTTCCTTACGATGGCTTGGGAGTGGGTTTAAAGCCCGGAAGCAGCTGACAAGTGATGGGACATTGATCACACTCTTCAGCCCTCCCCAGCCCAGTCTCAGGAGTACCAGCTGACAGATGTCTCTATTGAGGGAAAAAAGGAACAACCAGGAGTGCTGCTCCCTTGGCCTGTGGGGGCTGAGCACTCTGAGCAGAGGATGGTGAGTGTCCTCAACACTGCTCTTGGTTAAAGCCATAGGTGGTCGATGGTTCCCTATTTATCATGGTACTGCCCTTCACACAGAGCATAAAGCATAAGCAAGCAGTTCAGCTGCCCATCTTCTAACCCCTTAGCCTGCTAGAGGCAGTCTTCTGAGTATACCTGAACACCATAGTTTTTTAGGTGGGTTTAAACATGTTCATTTGCTCTCAAGAATTTCACGTGTGAATTTCTAAAGGCGTCGTTGAGTGTAAACTAAATCAGCTCTGTCGCTGTGTTCTATTCCAACAATGAGGTTTTTTTCCCTTTAACAAGGTGAAGCCTCCATCCAAGGAAGAAAGTGGTGGTGTTTTTTTTTTTCCACAAAGCAGGAAATAAGATGTAGAAGCATCAACCACAAAATAATCCTCAAAGCAGGTTTACCTTTCCGCAGCTTTCACTGGGACTAGCTGTCAAGGTTCTGAGGAGTTGAGGTGTTTGAAAAATCTTAGTGGAAAGGCACAAAGATCAGAAAGATGATGGTATTGTATGTGGAGAAGTTTCAGCCCTAATTCTTTCTAAAATGGTCCTGCTGGAGAACATGGAGGGCGTTTGGATAGTGTTTCACTTCCTCTCTTGGTTCACTATTCAGGTGCCCAAGGAGATCTTCACAGGCCTCATGACTGCTTGCAGGAGCAAAATGAGCTTTTAGACAAGACGGAAGCCACACTGGTGCCTGCTCTTTGACATGGGGGTGGGGTGGGGGGGATGAGCACCAGTAGGGCCTCTTGAGTCCTGATTTTTATTTTAAGTACCTGCCTTAAAACAGTAAGTCTGTTTTAAGATGGTAGATATCTGGGAGGCAGCATGCACTGTGGTTATATATACAAGTTCTGGTGAGCCAAACTGCCTATGTTCAGATCCTGTGTCAGCCTCTCCTGAGCTGTGTGACGTTGAGCAAGGTACTTCTTCTCTCTGTGCCTCAGTTTCCTTTGTTAAATGGGGCAGATGATAGTTGCAACCCCAGAGGTAGCTGTAAGGATTGTTTAAGTATACAGCATGATATATATAGAGAGAGAGATAGAGAGTACATGATAAGTCTTAGTAAATATGTTATCAATAATTTTTTAAAGATTTTATTTATTTGAGAGAGAGAGTGAGCTAGCACAAGCAGGGGGAGGGGCAGAGGGAGAGGGAGAGAGAGAGAATCTTAAGCAGACTCCCCACTGAGCATGGAGCCCGACATGGGGCTCGATCCCACCACCCTGAGATCATGACCTGAGCTGAAATCAAGAGTCGGACACTTAACTGACTGAGCCACTTGGGAGCCCTGTTATCATTAATTATTAACAATAGTTTTATTTATCCAGAAGTGACAATATCACTATTCTTGTTTGCAGAATTCCTCAAATCAAAATGAGGAACTGTCAACCCAAGGGCTTGCTCCACCAGTGGTCCTTAGCAGTCAATGAAATTAAAATCTTATTAAAAGGAACACAGAAAGACATGATTATTTGGGGGTTCTTTGGAAGTTTCAGTATTCCCTGGGTGACTTAGTGCAGACTGGTCTTTGTGAAAACATCAGGACCTCCCCCAACTGGGGTTACCAGTTACCATGCCATCCTAGGATCTGATTGGAATTCCAGGGATCATCTCCTTTTTTTTTTTTTTTAAAGATTTTATTTATTTATTTGAGAGAGAATGAGAGACAGAGAGCACGAGAGGGAAGAGGGCAGAGGGAAAAGCAGACCCCCCGCTGAGCAGGGAGCCTGATGCGGGACTCGATCCCGGGACTCCAGGATCATGACTTGAGCCGAAGGCAGTCGCTTAACCAACTGAGCCACCCAGGCGCCCCAGGGATCATCTCCTTAATGGTCTGTTTTATTTTATGAACATAGTATGTCAGTAAAAGAGAAATATTATTTACCTTTAGTCTCAGGATTAGCATATCTTCATATTTCTCACAAGTGCTCTACAACCTTCCATAGTTAACTCTGCTACCGTAGACATTTCTATGAAGAGGAGTGATGTTATCACAACGTTTACATCCTTGCTCTTCTCACAGTTGACTATTCTAAGTCTGCTCATCCTCTTCTTAACACCCTAAAAAGTATAGGATTATGAGAAGCCTGGGGAAAGGGGAGGGGGTGAGGGAGGGGAGGGAGGGAGGCTGTTTGTTCTGTAGCAGAGCTGCAGTCAGGCCAGGAACTGCATTGTCCTCACTTGTGCCCTGTCTTTTGAATCAGGAAACGACTTCAGTTGCAACTCGCAGCTTTTCACTCGATTTCTTCCATTGGGTAGGAAAAGCCAAGTCTTCCCAGAGTTTATGAGATCTTGCTGCCTTAAATGGCGTTGGAATAAGCAGTCCTGCCTTGTTCTCTCTGAGGCTACACATAAAGCCCACAGTCTTGTTTGTCCTTTTCACTGCTGTCAAACATTCTTCTGATTTTTATTCCTCAGTGCATTATTGATGATCATCCCCAAGTCAGCATCTCTTTCCCGGCTCCTCTTCTGTATTTTGATTGCCTTTGACTCCTCTTAGTCCTTGATCTCATTACTGCACATGCCATGAACCCCTTTTCCACATCCTCCTAAGAACGACTCCCTTCCCTAAGATAATCAACCACTTTGTTTACATGGATAGCAAACTACCTGTGCCTCATAATGACCTCACGGTGTTCCTTTCTTGTCTCTTCCCTTGCCAGAAGTGTTATGTTTGCCTCCTTCTGTTCTTTATTCCTCAAATCAGTGTGACATCTATTCCACTCTCTTGCCCTTTTTTTTTTTTTTATCTGCTACCTGTCCTAAAAAGTCTAAATCCATTTGTTGTGCTCGGGTATCTAAGGCTGAAAGCAAATTGGTATCTTCTCAGTTTATTAGGGCAGGAATGGAAATCTGAAATTCAAATAGTTTTACTGTGTTTCATGTACTTGAGAGGAACTTGTGATATCTGACCCCTTCATAAGTACAGAACATTCCTGAAAGTTTGGTCATCTTCTCATTCAGAAATTCCAGTATCTTTGCAAGGACCAAAGCAAAAATTGAATTTCCTTGGTTGCTCTTTTTAAGCATAAGAATGATTTGGTCCCCCACCAGTCCTTAGAGACCCAGCACATCCTCACTGCTGTCTGTCTGTCGTCTTTCCCCTGCCATTCTTCTAATACCTTCTGATAACGGCAACAACAACAACAAAACTTCTTGGTAATTATTTTGACTGTGCCTGGCATGAAGGGCAAGGTTCTTAAAGTATACATTTAAGATTGTCTCTGCTTTCCCCATCCCAAAAAGCATTGGAATTTCTAAGAACTCAGTTTATTGTGCAAGGAGATGGTGCTCGCCAAGCACATATAACTGGTGAATTCCAATCGAGAGAAACCGAACTTAGAAAAGCTATGACTGTGGACATTATGACCTAAGTATTTGGCATACTTGGTATATTCTTCCATCCCGAAATACTGCATTTTATTTAATGAATAATGGAGAAGTGCAGGTCCATTACGACAGTGACTCTTAGGCTGCTAAGAGTTTAAAGGTAAGGTTGCTTGAAAGCTACTGAATTTCTAGGGTATTCATTTCTTGAAAATACCTTCTTATGACTTGTAGTGGGTGCTGAATGACTATCCTGATACCCTAAAGCATGTAAGTTAGTATTTATGATTAATAGTAATGCATACATGGAGGCTTTGAGTCTGCATTTTACTATTTAGGTAACTGCTTTTCCTCCTAAATTAATGCCACATTTCCACCAAGAGTTCAGTGAGGTTAGTGGTTCCATTCCGGCGTACTAGCAGGTAATAAAGTTGTCCCAGTGGGTGCTGTGGAAATGGGTCCCGAGGAGGTGGGAACTGCTTCCGTAGACATTCTCAAATGTAAGATAAACAGCTTCCTCGGGTCTTAAATGATGTACAGACCGTCGTGCCTGAAGAGGGAAGTCAGTAGCCCTGGCATGTCCCTTCTAACCTCAAGACCCATGAGAAGCTGCTTTTCCACTGCTAACTTTATTCATACCGCTTTGGTAAAACAAATATACAAACAAAAAAATCAATTTGGAATTTCTTGCACTGAAGATGGTTTTGTTTTTTTTCCCCCAGTGTTGTTTTTATCTTCTTTGTGGTAATGGCTCTTCCTTCTGTTACCCTGGTGGCAAGAGAACAATGTCAGGAGAGAAAAATGAATCCACTGATAGAGGGTTTCTTATCTGTTCAATTAGGATAACTAATATAGTAAGATACAGTGATTTCTCCATTAACAAATCATCTGGGGAAAAGCGCCTCTGTATAAGGTTAGTTGCATTAAGCCCACACCCCACACACAGCAACGTCTTAGAATAGCTGAGCCTGCCTGCTTAATTCCTCCTTTAATTTATCTGAATCCAGGCAATGTACTGCATTAATTTTTTTCACAGTCTATGTGAGAACGTCATTTTACATGGGCAATAAATATAAAGATGAGCCATACATGTATAAGCTTTTCATTTTTAAAATGTATACAAAAGTGGTCATAGTTAATGATAGGTTCCATCCTAATCAACATGTCCTATGACGATTAAAATCTTTTCACTTTGCCAAAGCCAAACTGGAGTTTTAGATTTCTTTGTCCAAACTTCCAACAACAGTGATAATGTTTTTCTGTGTGTATAGTCCACGTCACTAACTGGTGTCATACTGAAAACTCCTTTCCTGGAAGATGATGCCCGTCCTCCTTGGTGGACAAGGCCCAGACCCTCAGCCTCAGCCAGCTTCCTCACCTGTGTCTTCCGTGATCCCCCTGTTCCAGGCTTGCTGCAGCATGCTGGACCCTCAGTGGTGCTCTCAGACTTTCCCTGCTCCTGTCTTTCACATGCTCTTCCTCCACCTGGAACGTGCCCATTCAGCCGGCAAACCCTTACTCTCATTTCTAGATGTAGATTTAAGTATCACTCTTCCTGGAGTCCTGCCTGGAACTACCCTCTAGGCAGTTGGCCTTTGCCGTACTTACCCCTTATCCCTACCCTGCCAACAACGCTTGTGGGCTCTTGCTGTAATCCTTGGGTTATGAACTGTCCACACACTAGGCAAGGCAAGGTGCACGTCGCTTATGTTTGTATGTCCCCAACATCTAGTGGGAACACCAGCGAGATGGTACACACTTGTGTAAGAATTTAATACCTGAACATTGCATGCGATTGGAACACACATCTGCTTTAAAAAGCCATAGGTCTTAATAGGCCACAGCTATTCTTGTATACAACTTCCCAACACACCATCCCCTCCCTCCATATCCCCAGCCATTGGGCCACGACATGGAGGGCCCATGTTCTCTGTGGTCTCCTCATGAGTGACTTTCTCACATAAAATATCCACATGAAGGATCTTTGAGTAAGTACTACTTCCCAACCCCCTTTGAGACTCAGGAGGTTTGGAAACAGTAGAAGTTAAGAGTCTTGAAGGCTTTGACTTTTCAAGTTGGGATGAATGCAGTACAGGAAAATAGGAGAACAAAGTCTAAATCCCAATGATAATTGAGGGAGAAAAGACTCAGGGCATGTTGTCAGGATCGAAGGGATAATCTTACAAGAGTGAGTGCTACATACCCAGCTTCCAGCATCTGGGAGACCTAGTGCAGAAGGGAGGGATGAGGATGTCTCAAGTTCAATGTATTGTAATCAGAAAGTACACTTGAATTCCTGAATTCCTCATAGGTTTCATTAAATTTTAGGGACAAAGAGAGACTACACCCCTTCCTTCCACCATAAAGGAGAATAATTCCATCTCTTCTACATTCTAATTGCCTAAAATTTGTTTACCATGAAATCTATCCTTCTATCCATAATGAGAGATCTAGGCTCAAATTTAATTGCAGATTCCTGGAAGAGTTATCATAATATGCTTGACAAAATGTGCTGCTAATTTATTTTCATTCATTCAATCCATAATTATTTCTGTGCACCTTCTGTGAGCCAGACCCCACGCTGGGTATTACGTGTACAACAGGGAGCTAAATAGACCTTGTTCTGTCTTCTGTGCTACAACTTGGCCAGTTGGAGAGGGCGAAGAGTTTTTCAAGCATTTAACAAGGTCAAGGAGGTTCCTTCTATGGCATGGTGTAGAAGCTAGAGGTCTGAAAAGACCAGCCTTATGTCACTCTGATCAGCTCTGGTTCTTTCTATCCTATGTTCTTCTGAAAAACCATGTCCTAATCCCGTTAACCAAGTACTTGTAGATCTTTCCTTTGTTAATTCATTTAGCACCTACTGGGTGCCAGGTTCAGTGTTGGGTACTGGCTGGGACTCTGGAGGTGACAGGTGGTGTCTATTTTCAAGGAGCCTCAGTCTAGATCCCTTGTAAGTAGGATGACCATACCAATTTATCACGTAAATCAAGACATTTTTGAGAGTGCAAGATGAAAAGGATCTCTTGCAGGGTGATACGTAAACATATATCCTGCATTTGTGGCTGTCACATCATTTTCTTCTGAGAACAGCCTTTGAAAAGGAACTTCTGCCTCTTGACAGAGGTTCTGATGCTTTGTCAGGCAACTTGTGTCTCCTTCTGTCTCCTTGGGAGTCAGCGACGTAACGACAGCCCCAAGGACGGGTGGTAAACTTGGACAAACATTGTGTGTGGGTTCCTTGGCTTTATGGAAACAGAAAATCACCTAACTTTTTATTAAACATGTACTTTTTTAAAGCTCATTTTAGTGTCACAGGAGTTTAATACAAAATTTTAAAAAGAGTACTAAGAAAGAAAATAAATTGTTTTAGACTGGATCCCATACAACAACTCTCAGAACCAGTATAATAGGCATGTTCAAACTATCCTCTCTCTGTTATATGTCAGCCTTTAATTTCTGCATATATTTTATGGTCCCTAACCTCTGATTTCTCAATGACTCTACCCAACTGTGCTTTCTGTGTTGTGCGGTCTGCCCAGTGGCCCTTAGCACAACTAGCTGGTCCCTCAGATTTCTGACAGGGACATCGGCATTGACTGTAACTCCTACCACCACCCTAATCAGAGCAGTTAGCTGTCCCTGGCCACTCCCTTTATGTTATCAGCAAGCTCTGCATGCTCTCATTCAAAGAGAGGTGGGGAAAGGGGAATTGGTCAGGGGGTAAGGGAGAGAAGATTATGGAGATGGTCTTTCAGATTTAATCCCATGTAAGAGTGAGACCTTTGTTCAGTGTAATTAATGTCTCATGTTTACTAGATAAGATCAAAGCTGCAGGTACAAAGCAGACGTCTGCCAAACTCATGCCAGCTTATTTTCATGCAACAATTAACAGTGATTTATTAAAAATACAGAACAAATGTTAAATTGAATATGACACTATGACAAGAAGCTTCTTTATGAAGTGTTTAATTTTATTTCATAAGCTTTTTTCCCACATTCCTAGTCTCCATCTTTTATTCTACTGTTGATTATGAAGTTTCTGCACAAAGTTCCATTTAAATATCTTACCTGTTGTTGGAGATACTATATAACACAGCCAGTTTTCTTAGACTTGATCCAAACCAATCTATCAAGAATGGTGGTGGAAGGAAGGGAGCAGGTTAGTATTATGTGGGGAGCAGTCCAAAGTAGTCCTATTCACTGTGATCCATGTCCTGGCTTGTGCCACAATGGTAACCAACATTAAGTACATCGTGAAGTTCAACTAACTTATGGGGATTGGGGGGGGGGTGCGGTGGAATGGAGGTAACAAGACTTTCTCAATGAAGGAGTCAGCGATTGATTTCCATCTGGTGCACACTCCATACCTCACGTGGACCTATAAACATTTTGGCAGCCGGCTACTTTGAGTTTCATGGGTCTACGGCACAGAGAATGTGATTTTCCAAAGTTTATATTATGTATTATAAATAGCATTAGATTTCAGGTCCTTTATTCTTTAGGCTATATCCTAATCTAGAGGGGAGTCCCAGTCAACCCTTGAATCAGTTTGATTTCTTGTTGTTAAAGAAGTGAATTGGGGTGCCTAGATGGCTCAGTCGGTTAAGTGTCTGCCTTTGGCTCAGGTCATGATCCCAGGGTCCTGGGACAGAGCCCTACATCGGGCTCCCTGCTCAGTGGGGGGCCTGCCTCTCCCTCTCCCTCTCCTCTCTGCTTGTGCTCTGTCTCTCAAATAAATAAATAAAAACTTTAAAAAATTTAAAAAAAAAGTGAATTGTTCTGCCTTGGTCTGTACCTTTCACTGGCTACTAAAACCCTTCAAGTGCTTTGGAATATACCACAAAGAAGACAATAACTCAAGAAATGAAGATAAAATAGGTCTCCTCCTCTGGGGCAGTGCCACATAATCTAAAAGGAAGCCCAGCTCTCCTCCTTCCTGTAGGATGGTCACATACGTGTGTGAGAAACGTTTGTGTTTGGAAGGCGGCCGCCATGGGCCGGACTAGGAGTCCTTCAGGTTTCTCTGAGCTGTGTGCTTACACCAGATGGTTCTGCCTCAGTTGGCTGCATTGGCCCATAATTTAAATAGCATTCCTCTTCTCGGTGTGTTTACAATCTCATTAATTTTAACTTTTCCAAGGCTTTTCCCAGTCCAGAAGCCACTGGGTTAAATCTCGAGCTGTATGTGTCCTATTAGGATGTGATTATTGAAAACCCTTGTTCTAAAACAAATCAGGATAAAGCAAGAGTGACAATAAGAAAAGTGGATCCGATGAATTAAATCTTTCATTTCCCTTTGGTGTATTTCCTCTGATTAGAACTTTTCTAGAATTCATATGATTTGACAAGGTCATAAAGACAGCTTGAAGCTTATTTCTGTACGTGTTTTTGTTTTCCATCAAGTGACTGGGCATTGCAGATGCCGTAAATAGTTCTTAGTCTGATGCATGGTGTACAGTGGAGAGCAGCTACCCTGTCTTACTTTGCAGTATTTGCTCCTTCAAAGTCGTCTTTCAACAGTGTGTGGGGGTTGACATTGAAATCCTGGAGTATGTCTTACCTTCATGCCTCATATACATATGGTCTTGTTAATATTTCCAGAATGTGCTCTTGGGTGTGAGACTCTTCTCTTGGAGTCTGGACATCTAGTATAATAATTAAATAAGACCTATTGCTGTAAACAGGGAAGACCTGGACAGGGTTTTCTTTTTACCTCTAGAAATAAATCAAAAGTTGGGTGGATTTCCTGTGTCTTATCTCTTCTGCTTTCCATCATATGATCACTTCCCTCTCTCCTTTAATTCTCCTCAGACTTGTGATCTACACATTAAAAGAAAATCTGTCGTACGGCTGAGGTTTCTGAACTCTCTAGGGAGCTCTTGGAGATTTTCCAAGATGTAGGCTGATACTGTTTGAGCTCTGAGACCTTGGTATTTGTGTTTTTATCATTTACTAGATGAGCTAGAAGATCTAAAAAGCTTAGCTCTGGATGAAGAAACACCTATTGTTCCTTAACAAAGGCTTTTGGTTCTTTTTAGGAAAAGCCTTCTACTTAATGGGGAAAAACCACATCTGCATTTATAGAAACTCTTTAATTGTTAGAAAGTGACCTTAAAAAGACTATATGAAATATGCATGTGGAAAGATGTTCTATCAGGGAAACGCACATTAAAATTACAATCAGGTGTTGGCCAGTGTGTAAGAAACTGGAACTCTCTCACACTGCTGGGAGGAATGTAAAAATGGTACAATTATCCTAGAAAACATTTCAGTAATTTCTTACAAAGTTACACATGCACCTGTATGAATCAGCCGCTCTACTCCTAGGTATCTACCCATGTGAAAGGACAATGTGTGTCTATACAGACTTACACATGTACACTGATAACAGCTGTATTTCTAACAGCAAAACCTGGAAACAACCCAAGTGTCCATCAAGAGATGAATATGTAAACTGTGGTATATCCATACAATGCAATACTACTTAAAAAGGAATGAATTATTGATACATGGTACAACATGGATGAATTTCAAAATAATTATGGTGTATGAAGAAAGCCAGACAAGATAAGTATACACTATATGGCTCCATGTGTATAAAATTTTAGAAATGCAAATTATAGTGACAGCAAACAGATCTGTGGTTTCCTGGGTAGAGTGGAAAGAGCAACAGAGAAGGGAAGGTGGAGGGAATTTACAAAGGATTGAACGAAATCTTGGCATATTTTGGATATGTTCGTTACCTTATTTGTGGTGGTTTCATTGGTATATATGTGTATCAGAACTTACCAAATTACACACTTTAAATATGTACCATTTATTATATGTCAGCTGTATTTCAGTAAGGCTGTTCTAAAAATAAACAAAAGGCCTCACCTCCAAGTTGCTTTTGGGACAGCAATTTAAGGTTATCCAGGGCATCACCCCAGTGAATATCTGGTAAAAGCTAAAACCCCTCCCCTGAGAAATGTGCACACAAACTTTTACCTACAATTTAGAGGGTTTCAAAACTATTTTCCAAAGCAAATACATTCCTACCTTCATCTCAGGTGAATTTTGGATATGCTTGGCAAGTGTGACTTTAAAGTTTAGCCATTCTTCATACAGTATTTTTAGTTTTTTACTTTCTTTATCGTCATTCTAAAGAGGAATTAAGCCATAAACATACTGCTATGTCCTCTCCACCAGCTAAATGGAGCTACAATTTCATTGATTATACCATTTCATTGCATTCAAAAAGAGTAATAATAACATAATGATTATTGGGCACTTCCATTACCTTACTCTGGTCCAGTTCATAAAACTCCACCTTAAACACAATAAAGGAAAATCAGGACCAATATAGTAATTTTATGATTATATTTTAAAGGACAGATTCAATAGCTGCCAGTTTAGCTATTCCAGACTGTTTCAAGCTTTCCCATTATGCCAAGATAATACCAAAAAACTGGAATTTACCCAAACCTTAAGGAGAATGGCAAGTGCATTTATTTTTTATTTCCCATAATCTTTTTCTGATATAAATAATGCTCAAATCTTTTTCATATTTTGTCTCAAAGGCTGATTGTCTCTTCTAATTACTGCTTTTTCTCACCATCTACAAATCTAATGCAGAGAAATGGCAAATAATATACTCATTCCTCCTTTTCCTCTAATATTTTATATATCATTTGTCCTGTCTTTTTTTTTTAACATGTCAGAATAGCCAGTTTTATTACTTTAATTCTAGTACAATTAACATACAGTGTAATATTAGTTTCAGATGTACAATATAGTGATTCAACACTTCCATACATCACCCAGTGCTCATCACAACACGTGCACTCATTAATCCCCATCACCTATTTCACCCATCCTCCCACCCACCTCCCCCCCTCTGGTAACCATCAGTTCTCTACAGTTAAGAGCCTGTTTCTTGGTGTTTCTCTCTCTCTCTTTTCCTTTGCTTATTTGTTTTGTTTCTTAAATTCCACATATAGTGAAATCATAAGGTATTTGTCTTTCTCTAATTTCTCCATTTTCTAGCATTATACTCTCTAGCTCCATCCATGTTGTTGCAAATGGCAAAAATTCATTCTTTTCATGGCTGAGTAATACTCCATTGCATGTATGTACCACATCTTCTTTTATTAAAAAAAAAAAAAAGATTTATTTCAGAGAGAGAGAGCACAGCAGAGGGAAGGGAGAGGGAGATAATCTCCAGCAGACACCACACTGAGCACAGAGCTCGACATGGGGCTCGATCCCACAACCCTGAGATCATGACCTGAGCTGAAACCAAGAGTCAGATACTTAACTGACTGAGCCACCCAGGTGCCCCTGTACCACATCTTTATCCATTTATCAAGTGATGGACACTGTAGATAATAATTCTATAAACATCAGGATGCATGTATTCCTTTGAATTTGGGAAAATACCCAGTAGGGTGATTACTGGATCATTGGGAAGTTCTATTTTTAAGTTTTTGAGAAACCTCTGTACAGTTTTCCACAGTGGCTGCGCCAGTTTGCATTCTCACCAATGGTGCATGAGTGTTCTTCTTTCTCCACATCGTCACCAACGCCTGTTGTTTCTTGTGTTTTTGATTTTAGCCATTCTGACAGGTGTGAGGTGATATCTCATCTTGGTTTTGATTTGCATTTCCCTGATGATGAGTGATGTTGAGCACATTTTCATGTGCTGTTGGCCACCTGGATGTCTTCTTTGGAGAAATGTCTGTTCATGTCTTCTCATTTTTTAATGGGATTATTTGGGGGGTATTTGGGTGTTAAGTTGTGTAAGTTCTTTGTATATTTTGGATACTAACCCTTTATTGGATATATCATTTGCAAGTATCTTCTCCCATTCAGTAGGTTGCCTTTTAGTTTTGTTGATTGTTACCTTCACTTTGCAAAATCTTTTTTATTTTGACTTAGTCCTAATAGTTTATTTTTGCTTTTATTTCCCTTGCCTCAGGAGACATATCTAGGAAAATGTTACAGCCGATGTCAGAGACATTACTGCCTGTGTCGTCTTCTAGGATTTTTATGGTTTCAGGTCTCACATTTAGGTCTTTAATGCATTGAGTTTATTTTCATGTATGGGATCAGAAAGTGGTCCAGCATGTAGCTGACCAGTTTTCCCAGCACCATTTGTTGAAGAGACTGTCTTTTTTCCCCATTGGATATTATTTCCTGCTTTGTCGAAGAGTAATTGACAATATAATTGTGGGTTCATTTCTGGTTTTCTGTCCCAAAAATCTACATGTCTGATTTTGTGCCAGTACCATACGGTTTTGATGACTACAGCTTTGTAATATGATTTGAAGTCTAGAATTGTGATACCTCCAGCTTTGCTTTTCTTTTTCAAAATTGCTTTGACCATTCAGGGTCTTTTCTGGTTCCATATAAATTTTAGAATTTTTTGTCTTAGTTCTATGAAAAATGCTGTTGGTATTTTGATGTGGATTTCATTAAATCTGCACATTGCTTTGGATAGTATAGACATTTTAACAATATTTGTACTTCCAGTCCATTAGCATAGAATGTCTTTCCATTTCTTTTTGTCATCAATGTCTTTCAGTGTTTTATAGTTTTCAGAGTACAGATCTTTCACTTCTTTGGTTAGGTTTATTCCTAGGGACTTTACTGTTTTTAGTGCAATTGTAAATGGGATTGTTTCTTAATTTCTCTTTCTGCTGCTTCATTATTAGTGTATAGAAAGGCAACAGATTTCTGCACATTGATTTTGTATCCTGCAACTTCACTGAATTCATTTATCAGTTCTAGTAGTTTTTTGGTGGAGTATTTAGGGTTTTTTATACTATCCTGTCATCTGCAAATAGTGGAAGTTTTACTTCTTTCTTACCAGTTTGGATGCCTTTTAGTTGTTTTTGTTGTCTGATTGCTCTGGTTAGGACTTCCAATACTGTGTTGAATAAAAGTGGTGAGAGTGGACATCTTTGTCTTGTTTCTGATCTTAGGGGAAATGCTCTCAGTTTTTCCCCGTTGAGCATGAATTTGGCTGTGGGTCTTTCATAGATGGCCTTTATTATGTTCAGGTATGTTTTCTCTAATAAACCTACTTTGTTGCGGGCTTTTATTATGAATGGATGTTGTACTTTGTCAAATGCTTTTTCTGTGTCTATTGAAATGATCATATGGTCTTTATCCTTTCTCTTATTGATGTGATATATCATGTTTGATTTGTGAAGGTTGAGCCACCCTTCCATCCTAGGAATAAATTCCATCTGATCATGGTGAATGATTTTTTAAATGTATTGTTGGATTCAGTTTGCTAGTATTTTGTGGAGGATTTTTGCATCTATGTTTATCAGAGATATTGGCCTGTAGTTCTCTTTTTTTGTGGTGTCTTTATCTGGTTTTGGTATCAGGGTGATCCTGGCCTCATGGAATGAATTTAGAAGCTTTCCTTCTATTTTTTTGGATAGTTTGAGAAGAATAGGTAATAAGTCTTCTTTAAAGGTTCGGTAGAATTTGCCTGTGAAGCTTCTGGCCCTGGACTTTGGTTTGTTGGGAATTTTTCAATTACTGATTCAAACTCCCTGCTGAATTGGGCTATTCAAATTTTTATTTCTTCCTGCTTCAGTTTTGGTAGTTTATATGTTCCTAGGAATTTATCCATTTCTTCTAGTTTGTCCCATTTGTTGGCATATAGTTTTTCATAATATTCTCTTATAATTGTATTTCTGTGGTGTTAGCTGTTTTCTCTCCTCTTTCATTGGTGGTTTTGTTTATTTGAGTTTTGATTCTCTCCTCCCCCCCCCCCCCCCCCCCCCCCACCTTTTGATCAGTCTGGCTAGCAGTTTATCAAAGAACCAGCTCCTGGTTTCATTGAGCTGTTCTATTGGGGTTTTTTTTTTAATATATATATATATATATATATATATAATTTATTTCTGCTCTAATCTTTATTATTTTCTTCTTTCTGCTAGTTTTAGGATTTGTTGTTCTTTTCCTAGCTCCGTTAAGTATAAGGTTAGGTTGTTTATTCACGATTTTTCTTCTCAACGTAGGCCTGTACTGCTATAAACTTCCCTCTTAGAACTGTTTTTGCTGCATCCTGAAGGTTTTAGACTATTTTGTTTTCATTTTCATTTGTTTCCATGTACTTTGTGGTTTCCTCTTGATTTCTTGGTTGACCCATTCATTGTCTAGTAGCATATTATTTTTTTATTTTTATTTTTTTAAAGATTTTATTTATTTATTTGACAGAGAGAGAGAGGGAACACAAGCAGGGGGAACAGCAGAGGGAGAGGGAGAAGCAGACTCTCCGCTGAGCAGGGAGCCCGATGCGGGGCTCGATCCCAGGACCCTGGGATCATGACCTGAGCCGAAGGCAGTTGCTTAACCGACTGAGCCACCCAGGCGCCCCTAGTAGCATGTTATTTAACCTTCATGTATTCATGGTATTTCCAGATTGTTTCTTGTGGTTGATTTCCAGTTTCATAGCACTGTGGTCGGAAAAGATACATGGTATGACTTTGATCTTTTTGAATTTGTTGAGGCTCATTTTGTGGCCTAACATGTGATCTGTTCTGGAGAATGCTCTGTGTGCTTGAAAAGAATGTGTAGTCTGCTGTTTTAGGATGGAATGTTCTGAATAGATCTGTTAAATCAATCTGGTCCGGTGTGTCATTCAAAGCCACTGTTTCCTTATTGATTTTCTGTTTGGATGATCTGTCCATCGATGTAAGTGGGATGTTAAAGTCCCCTACTATTACTATATTACTATTGATGAGTGCCTTTATGTTTGTTATTAACTGTTTTATGTATTTGGGTGCTCCCATGTTGGGTGCATAAATATTTACAATTGTATCTTCTTGTTGGATTATCTCCTTTATTATTATTATTTAGTGTCCTCCTTTGTCTCTTTTTATAGTCTTTGTTTTAAAGTCTATTTTGTCCAGTATAGGTATTGCTACTCTGGCTTTCTTTGACATCCATTTGCATAATAAATGTTTCTCTATCCCCTCGCTTTTCAATATACAGACGTCATTAGGTCTGAAATGAGTCTTTTGTAGGCAGCATGTAGAGGGGTCTTGTTTATCCACTCTGTCACCCTGTGTCATTCAATTGGAGCATTTAAGCCATTTACATTCAAAGTAATTACTGATAGATACATATCTATTGACATTTTGTTACTTGTTTTGTGGTTGTTTTTTAGTTTTTCTCTGATCCTTTTTTCTGTTTTTCATGGTTTGCTGGTTTTCTTTAGTGATATATTTGGATTCCTTTCTCTTTACTTTTTTGTATATCTGTAACTTTTTTTTAAAAGGTTTTATTTATTTACCTGACACACACAGATAGTGAGTAGTGGGAGAGAGAGCACAAGCAGGGGGAGCAGCAGGCTGAGGGAGAGGGAGAAGCAGGCTTCCCGCTGAGCAAGGAGCCCAATGCGGGGCTCAATCCCAGGACCCTGGGACCATGACCTGAGCTGAAGGCAGACGCTTAACCGACTGAGCCACCCAGGCACCCCTTTGTAACTTTTTTTTTTTGACTTGTGGTTACCATTTGGTTTATATATAACATCTTCTGCATATAGCAGTCTACGTTAAGCTGATGGTCACTTAATTTTGAACTCTTTCTTTAATCCTCTCCCCTCTACATCTCAGATATTTGGTATCATATTTTACATCCTTTTATTTTGTGTTTCTCTTTCATTTGCACTGTTTTATAGGCATTGCTAATAGAAATGCCTTCTAAGGTGTTGTACCAGGTTTGTCCATGGATTTAGTCTTAAGGCTTCCAAGGGCAATTCCCAAAGAAGGACCAAGCTAAGAGTCATCAGCCAGCAATAATCCCAGCAGATGGGAGAACATTTGCCTCATTCCTAAAGAGAAGATCTGGGCTGCACACCAAAGTATCCACAATAGTCCATCCCTTGTACTGCTTGGATTCACCTGGGAATAATTCCTCCAGCAATGGTCGGTTTCTTTTTCTGGGGAAAGTTATAAGAGGGAAGGTTAGTGGTATGACTTCGTCCTCATTACTATAGATAGTCTTGAGGCCACGCTGACGCTCATGCTGTCCAACCTCTACTTACCATTGTAGATTCCCTTTGTTGGGGCTGCCACCTATGCTAGTCTGGGTGGTTTATCTGCAGAGTGACCTTGACTCTCATCTCTTGAGAAACAAGGAAAAGTAGCCAAGTTTTCTGGTTCCTTATAGATGAGATGGGATGGAGCTAGTAGAGATGAAGAGAAGTAAACCATTTCAAACCGAGTAAAGGCAAAACTGTTGGAGAAGGCTCATCTGACTGCTGGATAGAGGCTGAGCCATTGAGGACTGAGGATGGAAGCAGGGAGACAGGAGGCTATTGTGTGAATCTAGATGAGAGAAGGTGGCAGCTGTACTTGGGTAGTAGCAATGGAAGTGGGAAGAAGTCATCAGTCTCTGTAGATGTGCGTATATTTCAAAGATAAACCTTTTGCAAAGGTGAATTAAGATTTTGTCTGGGTTATCAAAGAGTTTGAATCAAGTGGGGAAACAAGCTCTGTAATGGGTTGTTTCAGCACATAATGATGAAGAGTAGTGGTAGGTACCTAGAGGAGGAACGTGGTTATGGAGCCCTTCCCGGGAAAATCTGGGGTAAGACATGGCAGAAAATGAATTAGAGAGATAGGTTGGGCCAGACCATGGAGGGTCTCATAGACTACATTAAAAACTTAGACTTAATCCTGAAGTTGATATGAACAGTTAAATGGTATTATATATGGAGGCAGCACATCCCAGTTTAGGACTTAGATTCTCCAAGTCGCTTTGGTGAGTGTAAGAGGGCTCATGAGTTAAGACTGAAGGCAGGGAAGCCAGTTACGATATGCAGTTGTCCAGGCTAGAGCTAGTAAGCTAATATTTGTTTTGTATTTGCAACACATCAAGCACTAGTCTAAATTCTGTACGTGTATGAATTCAGTCCCCAGAAGAACCCTATCACGTCGGCACTATTAATATCCACATTTTCCAGATATATGGACTCAAGCACAAAGATGTGAACGTAAACTTGCCCAAGTTCATGGGGCCACATGGCTCTAAGCAGGAGGCAGGATTTTAACCTAGGCACCCTGACTGGAGAATTCATGCACTTACACACTGTGTTACACTCATCTCCTGAAGATGAGAGGCTGAAGATTTAGGGAAAATAATAGGGCGAATCTCTGTATTTTGTCCCAAACATAATAATTAGCTGTAATTTTGCATTAGCGTTACAGCGGTATCCATTAGAGACCCACCCTCCTATCATTTCCTTTCTTCCTTACTTAGAAGCTTGGATTCTCTTTTGGTACCTGTGTCTCTTTCTTGCTTTGCAATCCTCTGCTGACTTTCTGCAGCAACCCAGGGTACAGAGCAGATGTTCGGGATGTGTCTTTGGATCAAACAATATTGTGAATCACCTTGTCAGGTAACCCAAGTCTGTGCTTTTGTCTTTTCTCAGAATTTCCTCTTGGGGGAGTGCATTGGACTTGGTGTTCACTGGGGTGCTTTTCTTCACAGCTTTTGTTTGGGAATAGCTCAAATTAGATAAATTCAGTCATGGCCCCCAGAACATCAGTACTATAGGAGATTGTTGTGAAATACACTGGTATCTGGGGAGAAAAGTGTATCTTTCCACTAATCACTTGTAATGCAAACACAGACTGTAAATAGTCATTATGTAACTGTTATTTTTCTGACTGTCCAAATATGGAGAATCTGAGTAGTACAAGGAGTTTATAGAGAAAACAGGGTCTGGAGAATGCCTGACTTAGTTTGCCAAAGAAATGTTGGCTCTGCTGTCTTGCCTCTGATAGATGACCCCCAGGACAATGTTATTTCCGTCTCTGTTTGGATTCGAATAGGGAGGTACTGAGCATCGGCGTCTTTTTCATGTGGTTGTTAATGATACTATTACAGTTTCATGAAGCATAATACCTACCGTACCTTAGGTCAAATGTTATCCAAAAAGAGCACCTAGCGCTGATAGGGATTCAAGCCTACGTGTAACACAGAGACACCCCCCCCCCCAAATAGCCAAGAAATAGATGGCTAACACCAAGGTAGCCTGTAGCTGCAGTGCTAGGGCAAGGGGACAGTCCCTAGTACCTTGGTGAGTGTTTTCTGTGTCCTTTGTGCCAAGAACCAGAGCCACTTCAGTGACTGAAGAGAGTGGGCTGGGGCGGTGGGAAGGGGCAAGCTCAAGGAAGACAACCGTCTACATCAGAAACCAGGAGAATGAGTTCTGTTTGGGAAAGCCAGGAGGGATTGGAAATAAGTGGATGGCCACTGAGTAGGCAGGGTTCAGAAGCCCCATATTTTGAGGAAACCTGAAGCGCCTTAAAGCATGAAGTTCAATGTTACCAGCACATACTTGAGAAGCTCTAAAGTTAACCAGCCCTATCCAACCCTTCCTTCTCCGCTCATATTCCAGGTAAGGCACATTTTTATTTTTGAAATCCAGGTGCACAGTCAGGAGAAGGGAGAAAACAGTGACACCCATCTTTTTAATGAGCATTGCTAGTGGAAGAGAAATTAGCATCACCTTGACTTCTATGTGATGTCAGTTAAATGAAGGTATTTTATAGCACTTTACAACAAATTAGAATCAACTAAATTGAAAATAAGCCTAGCAGCTGGGATAAGTAATCAGGTAAGTGGCCAGTTTTGCTATTTTTGCTTTGAGTCAAAGACAGAATTTGAATTTCTAATGTCCCTGAGGTGTAGGGCTCACAATTGGGGAGTGTGGTTTCCCAGATGATGGTTGAAGATGCTAGCATTTCAGCTTTACCCTCCAGGTCTACAACTTGCGTAGCCATGTTCCTTGGAGATTGGTGCTAACGCGTAGGCATGCACACTAGAGAGAGGGCTGTGAATTAGTGTAGGGCAGAGCTCTGCTTTTGGCGGAACATTACAGAGCAGACTGGAAATGGATGACCCAGAACAGGGCAGTAAATCATCCACATTAACTGAGAGCCTCTAATGAAAGGGCTGAAATTCATAGGAAGACATTGTGGCGACTCATGAAATCAGCCCAAATCAGAGGAACTATTAGGACACTTTTGTGTTTTAAGAAAATAGTGATTGCATGCACTTCCTGCAATTTGCATCCGGTCAGAATGCCCTGACATCATAAATACTGGCTCTGGTGAACAGAATCTCACAGCCGAGCTTTTTCACTCCATGAGCCCGGTGTTTTCTTGTGTGGATCACTAGATGATTTTAGCGTCTGAAATATGCTCAGGAAGCTGCTGAGGAGGCCAAAAAGATGCTTGGTGATGATAACTCTGTTGAGGGTGGTGGCCCAGGATCTACCTGACATGTGTGCAGGTTGGCTTGTGTGGGCAAAAGGAAGAGGAGAAAAAGATGGGGCGGGATGGGGAGTTACCATAAACGAAACTTTGCAGATCGCTCAGAGTGGAAGTATTAAGGGCAACAAATGAAGATAAAATGATGCTTGTAATTATGGTTTATAAAGAGAAATAGGCCATATTGAGTATATAATTTTCTTTTTTTCTCCTCTGCAGCTGATGGATTAAATGAAATAAACTGATCTGCAGAAAATCCATGTCTCTAGGTTGTTTTTAGTCAACCTTAGAGAAACATGAAATATGCAGATTTTTCTCCTCTTTACTTAGACTTTCTATTTGAAACACTTTTCTCAAAATATTTATGTTATCTTAATTTTTTTCATCTTAAAATAGTCACATAACTTTTCAGATACCTAATTATTGAAGCAGCAGATAACTTTGCACATGAAAAATAAAAATGCTACACGGAACTTTCTCTTATTTCTTCAGTAGTCCTCTCTTTTTCCCTAACCAGCAGCGCTTACTTGATTTTCAGTACTTGAGACTTTAGATTTGGATATGGAAAGAGCAAGGTTTTAAATTTCTGTCATCATTACCTTCTGATAATTCTGTACCCTAAGCCTAAGCCAGGGGAGTAAGCAGGAAAAGCGGACTTCTCTGCCAGAGTATCAAATATATCATGACACCGTGGAAGATGGGACGGGTCTCTGATGAATCCCGCTAGTACTGAAACATATCTTCACTACTGAACTCCAAACTGACAGCCTCTAGTGCTTGCCCCCTGTTCAGCCAACTTGGGTATTTATTGTTCAAGGTGGCTCTTCACTGGTTTGACAGATTATTGTGCTCTGAGAGCATGAACACAAATGCCCAAGTCGTAGAGGTTATCCACTGTATTTTGTTGCTTTGATAAAAAGAGAATTGAGTGAATTTAATAGGAGAGGGGTTCAAAGGCACTGAAATTCTCTTCAGAAAAACCGTTCTTTGCAATACCTCACCTCTATTTTGTGCTGCCCTCTGCTGGCTAATAAATTTCGTAGTGTGGAGTGTTGAGAAAAACCTAGAGGTCACGAACACTGGGGGCTGGCTGCCATCACTTCTACTTTCCACTAGAAAGTAATTTCCCATTTTGTCGTATAAAATGTGGGCCCAGTGTATAGTGATGAATTCAGATGCGCTGAAGATATAAATTGTAGAAAATGTGAGACAAATTTGGTGATTTATATGGACTTTGTAATGCCTGTGAAAGAAATAATTTTGCAGCTTATTGCATGATGAGTCAGATTTTCCGAATCATTGATGTGAAAATCCAGTGTTACTGTAAATGATTTGGACACTTTTTCTCCATGCTTGTATTTTTCAGTGGCTGCTAATTTACAGAAGATTGTAGATGATCCCAAAGCTTTAAAAACCTTGACATTTAAGTTGGTAAGTTGAAAGTTCCGGAAGGAAGGTAAATGTTTTTGCCATGCTCTGCCAGCAAGGACTAATAACACGGTTTAATAACCTGCTCTGTAATTCCCTTGCTGCTCTTACTCTCTTTTGGGATCCATTTTTGCATTTGTCCTTTGCCGGTTTAACCTGTGGGAATGTTTTCTGACCACGACTGGGAACTTCCTCTTCCGTGAGCATAGCTTGTTTCCCAGGACATCTTTAAGAGCCGCCATTTGGGAAATCTTGGCACTCATGCCATTTTGCCTCCCGCTTGTGTGGCACCTTGACCGTATAGACGAAATTAAACCTAATTCCAACCAACACTCTTAATAAAGCTTTCATAAGTGAAAGCCAGGTGGTTCTAACTTTTAAAAAAATTGAGGCTGATTGTTGTAGAAATGGTTTAGGTAACTGGAAACAGTTGTGGAACTACTCGCCGAAGGCTAGTGAACAAAGACATAACATTTTAACTCCACATTTCAAATCACGGTAATAGATTCTCGTAGAGAAGGGGTGTTGCGACAGTTTTTCTGCACTCGTAGACTTTAAGAACTAGAGCGGCCACAGAGATACAGATCCTGAGTGTGTCCTGGCATCGTTCTGAAAGCAAGAGATAGGGTGACCATGGCTGGAAACGGGGCGCAGTCCTAACAGGCAGAAGCGACGGTTTTCCTGAAAGTTTTAGCAAACAGTACATTAAGTGACTCATTTTAAGATTATAAATCTCATCAAGAGCCAGTCCGAATGCCGCAAGCAATTTAAGATATAAATGACTAGCACTTTGCTGTGCACAATATATATTGATGATCTGTCTTTTTTATTTCTTGTGAGAATTTAATGGAAAATGCGCATGGCCGAAGATGTGAAATGATTAGTTACAGTAAATGTTAGCCCTGTGCTAATTAACTTTCTGGGTCTTGCCTCACATCTAATTTCAGATGGCTAGGCTGTGTGATGAGCTTTTTCAAACACAAAGATTCTCACAGAAAGAATTTATCTGAAGAAATTTGTTTTCAATAACAAAAGAACATTTTACTCAGACATAGGATGATAAACTAAGAAATTGAAAAATCCGTCTTCTGCTTTAGGACTCTTCTGTCACCTCTGTTATGTTTCTAATTCACCTACATCTTTGTAAACATATTTCATTTGTATGAGGATATATTGATGAGAACATGGTATCCTGTGTCAGGATTTCAAGCCTGTTAATGTTTCTTTATTCATTTTTTATAGCATAAGAAAGTTCTAACACACCACCTCCAGAAGATTTGCCTAATTTTGAATATGTAAACAGAGATAAGAAATGAAGGTTTTCATGCTGGCTCATCCCCACACTCGCTAAACTTGCTTACCTATGAAACAGGAATAGCAACCCTGGCCCTTTCCTGTTACCAAAGGTCTTAGAGAAACACCTACTGTTGTCTGCTCTGAACAGTAAGAAGAAGGTCAAACTCCTCTCATCTCCTACTCGAATCAGTTTATTACTTCTGCAGATGCTCTTGTTTGACTCCGTCCTCTTCTCTCCATCCCCATTTCCAGCACTCTCGCAGGGTTCTCTCATCTCCCGAAACGGATCTTCCTGCCTAT
Organism: Mirounga leonina; assembly: GCF_011800145.1. Lineage (NCBI taxonomy): Eukaryota > Metazoa > Chordata > Mammalia > Carnivora > Phocidae > Mirounga > Mirounga leonina. The sequence continues at coordinate 62,587,458 of NW_023270377.1, forward strand.
GGTCTGCCTGTGTCCGGCTCCCTTCACTACACCGTGGCAGTGGCCAGAATACTTCTTCTGCATTGCAAAATGCTCCTAAAACTCAAAGCCCGGACCAGACCTCCCTTTCGGGCTCCTGCTTTATTACCTTTCTGTATCTCCCCTCATTCTGTCTTCTCTCATTCTCATCCTCTGTCTTCTACTTTTGTCTGCTGGCCTTTTGTATGTGCTTCTCTCTCTCTCTCACTAAAATATTCATCCAGCTTCTCCAAGCTGCTGCTTTGGCTCCTCGACACATAGGCATGTTCCGACTTTCTGCTTCAATTTCACTTTCTCCAGGAAGCCTTCTCTGACATCCAGTGCTGGCTCAGGGGCTCCTCCTCTGTTCTCCGCCACGAATTCATATCTCTGAGAAGTCCAGAGCTTCCGGGGGCCAGAGGCTGCTGCACAGAAGCCAGCACACAGCAGAGGGCTTGATAATTAACATGTACCAGAGTAATACAAACGTCAGTTAGAAAAACTTCAGCCATCATTTTTCCCTCAACATTTATTTTAATACCTATAAAATAATTAAGATGGTGGTTTCTGCTTCATGCCCTCTTTTTAGAGTCCCTTAAAATTCCTGGGCCTGCCCTGCAGAAAGGACAAGAATCACTTTCTCAGGCGTCCACTGTTTGCTAGACCATGCCTGAGGTGGTTTACACACTTCATCTCAGTTCATCTAATCCTCAGGATCCCACAAGATGGTGATATCATTAGGTTCATTTTCTGTCCTGGGAATCCGAGACTCTGTGGGGCTAACTTGCCCAGGATCAGACAGTGGAGACACTGCAAATTCAACTCCGGTCTAGCGTCCCAGCCCATCCTCTCAATTGCTGTTCGTTCTGGGAGGCAGGGCCCTTGCAGCTCTGTGGTTTTATGGTTTTCTGTTTCTCTGTGGATTCCTGCTTTGGGATGATGGGATCCCTGGACAGTGGTTGAGGTGGATTCTCTCCTGTACTTTCAGCAGATTGAATAGTATGGGCCTGCCCGGCATAGGAGTCTTGCAGGAGAACCTGGGCAAGTCTTCCCTTCCCCCGATAGCTTGAGAAGGCAGTAATGTACTGTTCCCAGAAGATGGAAATTAATGGCTTTTTCCCAAAAGACAGCTAACAATGTTAAATAACCTTCGGTTTTGGTCACTTCACTCTCTGTCCAGCCCTTGTTAAACCTGAAGAGGTTGCTTTGTTGTTACCCATTGCCAGCCAGTTTGAGATCCACTCGATAGAGCTCATTTGAATTGCTTCTTGGCCTAATCTTCTGTAGAACACTAACATCCTGGTAAAACCACAGAGATTCAAATGCACTTGCCTTCGTTCATCAATTTGGCTATTTTCTTGAAGAATAAAAGAAAGTATTTCAGAAGCATTTTTCCTCACAAACTACTGCTGCTCGTGGTCCTTTTATCTCTCAGCTGTTTATCATTTTTATCTCAGAGCTTTCTTTGCTTTCTAAAGGAGAATGTCAGGGGCCTGAAAATCGTCTAAAGAACAAAGTTGTATCTTGGTGATGTGGTTCCTTACCTCAGAGAACAGCGGTTTACTCAGGGGATGGTTGGGGCACGTCACAAAATTGCTCTTGTCCCGGTCCTGTACCAGATATCCTAATGTAATTGCTCTTGGGCTCTGGGTATTTTGAAGGTGTCCCCTGGTGATTCCAGTATTTAGCCACGGCTGAGAAACATGCTGTTTGTAGATAGCTCAGTCTCTAATCTCCTTTCTCTCCACTCTCCCACCTCTGTTAGAAATACTGGGCTCAAGTTTGAAAAGGTGGGCTGTCCTTATATATCTGCTTATATAAGAAGAACAGTGGCCCAGGGAACAAGGATATTGGTTATATCAAGAAGTGCATTTACTTTTCTGCCTGTCCAGTGAGATCTTTAGCTTCATTTGACAAATAATAAATGAAGTATGATTTCCATTGTTGGCATGGCCAGAGGCAAGGTGATCAGAAGCCTTTTTTTCTCTTTTTTTTATATATAGCACTTTTAACAAAGTGGTTCAAGCATAAAGCGCATTTCAGCTCAAGTGTAACATGCTTTGAGTGCAACATCTCAGTACTGTTTTATTGTTGATTGTTGTAAGCCTTGCCTTGAGACAAGTCTAAATGTTGAAGGCATTTTTTAATCTGCTGCCTTGAAGTTCTATAAAGTAATTGAGTCTTGCTGCTTTCAGTGTTAAGTTTTTGAAATTGCATTAGTAAAAATATGATATTGCATTAGTAAAAATATGAAATAAGATAATTCGCCCTTAAAGATAGAATGCAAATTGTAAGTACATGTAAGTAACATCCACTTGGTACACATTTATGTGAGCATTACAGATTTTAGTTACTGAAGTTAAATAACATGCCTTTTACATAGAGCAATTTCCAGGGCGCCTGGGTGGCTCAGATGGTTAAGCGTCTGCCTTCGGCTCAGGTCATGATCTCAGGGTCCTGGGATCGAGTCCCGCATCGGGCTCCCTGCTCCTTGGGAGCCTGCTTCTCCCTCTGCCTTTCTCTCTTACTCTGTCTCTCATGAATAAAAAAAAAAAAAAAAAAAAAATCTTACATAGAGCAATTTCCTAAGCATCTTGGCAATTCATGATTAATGGGTCTTATGTATTTCATAAATAGGACTTGAAAGTTGAAACGACTCCTTGACCCATGAGTTGTCGAATGGCTGCTGTGTTAGCAGGCATGAAAACCACCTTAATCATTAAACTCATTGTCCTGTCTCCATCAGAGCTCTTGGGTGACAAGTTCATTGTCAATGAGCAGTAACATTTTGAAAGAAATCTTCTTTTCTGAGCAGTAGTTCTCAATGGTGGTCTTCAAATATTCAGTAAACCATTTTGTAAGCTAAGGTGCTGTCTTTTGTTCCATTTATAGACCATAGATTCTATAAATATATCTAGCATAATTCTTAAGGGCCCAAGGACTTTCGGAAAAGTGAGTGAGTGTTGTCTTCAACTTAAAGTTACCAGCTGCAGTAGCCCCTAGCGAGAGTCAACCTGTCCCCTTTAAAGCTTCTGAAGCCAGGCACTGACTTCTCTCTAGCTATGAAAGTCCTAGATGGCATCTTCTTCCAATAGAAAGCTGTTTTGTCTACATTCAAATTCTGTTGTTTAGTGTAGCCTACTTCTTTAATTCTCTTAGCTCTGTCTTCTGGAGAACTTACTGCTTCACCTTGCACTTATATATTATGGAGACAGTTTCTCTCCTTAAACCTCAGGAACCAACCTCCTCTAGCTTCCAGCTTATCTTCTGCAGCCTCCTCACCTCTCTCAGCCTTCAGAGAATTGAAGAGAGAGTTAGGGCCTTGCTCTGGATTAGGGTTTGGCTGAAGTGAATGTGGTGGCTGGTTTGATCTTCTATCCAAACCATTAAAACTTTCTGCATATCAGCTATAAAGCTGTTTTGCTTTCTTATCATTCATGTGTTCACTGGAGTAGCACTTTGAATTTCTTTCAAGAACTTTTCTTTTATATTCACAGCTTGGCCTAACAGATGCAAGAGGCCTAGCTTTTGGCCTGCCCTCCTCACTAAGTTTAATCGTTTCTGGTTTTTGATTTAAAGTGAGAGACTTGCAACTCTTCCTTTCACTTGAACACTTAGAGACCACTGTAGGGTCATTAATTGTCCTAATTTCAATATTGTTGATCTCAGGGATCAGGAGGCCTGAGGCGAGGGAGAGGGACAGGGGAAAAGCCAGTGAGTGGAACAGTCAAAACACATGCCACATATATGGATTAAGTTCACCATCTTATATGGGCAGGTCCGTGGGCCCCAAAACAATAGCAAAATTAACATCACAGATCACTGATGTCCTATGACCATAACAAATATAATGAAAACCTTTAAAAAACTGTGAGAATTGCCAAAATGTTACACAGACATGAAACGAGCCAGTGCTGTTGGGAAAATGACACCACCAGACTTACTTGGTACAGGATTGCCACAAACCTTTAATTTGTTAAAAAAAAAAAAAAAAAAGTGATATCCAGGAAAGGCAATAAAGTGAAGTGCAATAAAGCAAGGTAGGCTTCTATAGTGAAGTACCGTGGTTGTCTCCAGGAAAAGCTCTTGTGAGATTAAGTTGTAGGCTGAACTAGCCATTTTTTTTTTTTTAATCCCCGTGGAACACCATTTTTACTCAGAAGAATAACTGACAAACTGTGGTTATTCCGACTAAGGATTTGGCAGATATTTTTTCAAAACAAACCAAGTGAGCCTGACACTTCAAGGAAAACAACTGACAATATTTGTCATCAATAATACATTTCAGCTTTCGAGCAGAAAACGGATTTTGGAAAACTTGCATCTGCCACTGTAAGCTTGACAACAGCCCAGTACTTACTTTTTCTGATGAGATTAGTCATGTGTGATATTAATGAATATGATTGGTTGACATTGTATATTGAAACATTGAGATTATATAACAAACTGTGTCAACAGTGGGAAGATCTGCATAATTCAGTGATGCTGAAAAAAACCTATTTGGGGAAAAGATCAATTCCACCTGCCAGATAGACCACTGGTTTCAGTATAACGGACTACGTGGTTTCAGATTCCACAATGCAACTAACTTCTAAGAAATTCCACTTGGCACATCTTGGTATGGTAACACTATCCACAATTATCAGAAAGACTTTTAAGATACTATTCATTCGCTTTTTCAACTATTTATATGAGGCTGGATTTTCTTTATATACTTCAAGTAAAACAACATAAAACAATAGATGGAGTGTGGAAGCAAATATGAAAATCTAGCCATCTTCTGTCAAGCAAGACATTAAAGAGATTTGCAAAATGTAAAGCGGTGCCACTCTGCTCAAATTTTTGTTTTGGTAAACTGGTTATTTTCCATTAAGATTTTATTTATGTTAGCATGTAATTAGATGTAACGAATAGTAAGGATAATTTAGAAATTTCTGTTTTGATTTCTGAGACATTCAATATAATAAATATAACCTACATAAGCATTGTTTTTAATTATTTTAATACTTTAATATTAAAATCATGTTTAAAATATTTAAAAATTTTTTCAGTTTTAATTTTTAAAATAGTCAATACAATAAATATAACCTGCAAAAACATAAGCTTTTTAAGTTTTAATTCCAGTATAGTTAAGACAATGTTATATTAGTTTTAGGTGTACAATATAGTGATTCAACACTTCCATACATCACCCAGCGCTCATCACAGCAAGTGCACTGCTCAATTCCCATCGCCTATTTCACCCATCCCCCAACCCACTTCCTCTCTGGTAATAATCACTTTGTTCTCCAAAATTAGGAGTCTGTTTCTTGATTTGTCTCTTTGTTCCCCCTGGGTTTTTGTTTCTTGTCTTGGACTCATTTTACTTAGCATAATACTCTCTAGCTCCATCCATGTCATTGCAAATGGCAAGATTTCATTCTTTTTATGGCTGAGTAATACTCCACTGTATATAGGTACCACATCTTTATGCATTCATCTATCAGTGGATACTTGGGCTGCTTCCATATCTTGGCTATTGTGAATATGGCGCTATAAAAATAGGGGTGCATGTATCCTTTTGAAATAGTGTTTTTGTATTCTTTGGGTAAATACCCAGTAGTGTGATTGCTGAATTGTAGGGTAGTTCTAACTTTTTGAGGAAACCCCGTACTGTTTTCCACAGTGGCTGCACAAGTTTGCATTCCCACCATCAGTACACAAGTGTTTGCCTTTTTCTACGTCCTCACCAACACATGTTATTTCTTGTGTTGTTGATTTTAGCCATTCTGACAGGTATGAGGTGAAATCGCATTGTAGTTTTGATTTGCATTTCCCTGATGGTAAGTGATGGTGAATATCTTTTCATGTGTCTTGTGGCCATCTGTAGGTCTTCTTTGGAGAAGTGTCTGTTCGTATCTTCTGCCCATTTTTTAATTGGATTATTTGTTTTTTTAAACTTTATTTTATTATGTTAGGTCACCATACATTACATCATTAGTTTTTGATGTAGTGTTCCATGATTCATTGTTTGTGTATAACACCCAGTGCTCCATGCAAAACGTGCCCTCTTTAATACCCATTACTGACCTAACCCATCCCCCCACCTCCCTCCCCTCTAAAACCCTCAGTTTGTTTCTCAGAGTCCATAGTCTCTCATGGTTTGTCTCCCCCTCCAATTGCCCCCCGCCTTCATTTTTCCCTTCCTACTATCTTGTTTCAGAGGTACAGTTCTGTGATTCATCAGCCTTATGCAATTCACAGCACTCACCATAGCACATACCATCCCCAGTGTCTAACACCCAGCTACCCCAACTCTCCCACCCCCCACCACTCTAGCAACGCTCAGTTTGTTTCCCGAGATTAAGAATTCCTCATATCAGTGAGATCATATGATACTTGTCTTTCTCTGATTGACTTATTTCACTTAGCATAATACACTCTCATTCCATCCACATCGTTGCAAATGGCAAGATTTTGTTTTTTTGTGGTTTTTTTGATGGCTGCACAATATTCCATTGTATAGGGCGCCTGGGTGGCTCAGTTGGTTAAGCGACTGCCTTCGGCTCAGGTCATGATCCTGGAGTCCTGGGATCAAGTCCCACATCGGGCTCCCTGCTCAGCTGGGGGTCTGCTTCTCCCTCTCACCCTCTTCCCTCTCTTGCTATCTGTCTCTCATTCTCTCTCTCTCAAATAAATAAATAAAAAATCTTTAAAAAAAATATTCCATTGTATATATATATATATATACCACTTCTTCTTTATCCATTCATCTGTTGATGGACATCTTGGCTCTTTCCACAGTTTGGCTATTGTGAACATCGCTGCTATAAACATTGGGGTGCATGTACCCCTTCGGATCCCTACATTTGTATCTTTGGGGTAAATACTAAGTAGTGCAATTGCTGGATCATATGGTAGCTCTATTTTCAACTTTTTGAGGAACCTCCATACTGTTTTCCAGAGTGGCTGCACCAGCTTGCACTTCCACCAACAGTGTAGGGGGGTTCCCCTTTGTCCACATCCTCGCCAACATCTGTCGTTTCCTGACTTGTTAATTTTAGTCATTCTGACTGGTGTGAGGTGGTATCTCATTGAGGTTTTTGATTTGGATTTCCCTGATGCCGAGCAATGTTGAGCACTTTTTCATGTGTCTGTTGGCCATTTGGATGTCTTCTTTGGAAAAATGTCTGTTCATGTCTTCTGCCCATTTCTTGATTGGATCATTTGTTCTTTGGGTGTTGAGTTTGATAAGTTCTTTATAGATTTTGGATACTAGCCCTTTATCTGATATGTCATTTGCAAATATCTTCTCCCATTCTATCGGTTGTCTTTTGGTTTTGTTGACTGTTTCTTTGGCTGTGCAAAAGCTTTTCATCTTGATGAAGTCCCAATAGTTCATTTTTACCCTTGCTTCCCTTGCCTTTGGCGATGTTTCTAGGAAGAAGTTGCTGCAGCTGAGGTCAAAGAGGTTGCTGCCTGTGTTCTCCTTTAGGATTTTGATGGACTCCTGTCTCACATTTAGGTCTTTCAACCATTTGGAGTCTCTTTTTGTGTGTGGTGTAAGGAAATGGTCCAGTTTCATTCTTCTGCATGTGGCTGTCCAATTTTCCCAACACCATTTGTTGAAGAGACTGTCTTTTTTCCATTGGACATTCTTGCTTTGTCGAAGACGAGTTGACCATAGAGTTGAGGGTCCATTTCTGGGCTCTCTATTCTGTTCCATTGATCTATGTGTCTGTTTTTGTGCCAGTACCATACTGTCTTGATGATGACAGCTTTGTAATAGAGCTTGAAGTCCGGAATTGTGATGCCGCCAGCTTTGCTTTTCTTTTTCAACATTCCTCTGGCTATTCGGGGTCTTTTCTGGTTCCATACAAATTTTAGGATTATTTGTTCCATTTCTTTGAAAAAAGTATATGGTATTTTGATAGGGATTGCACTGAATGTGTAGATTGCTCTAGGTAGCATTGACATCTTCACAATATTTGTTCTTCCAATCCATGAGCATGGAATGTTTTTCCATTTCTTTGTGTCTTCCTCAATTTCTTTCATGAGTATTTTATAGTTTTCTGAGTACAGATCCTTTGTCTCTTTGGTTAGATTTATTCCTAGGTATCTTATGGTTTTGGGTGCAATTGTAAATGGGATCGACTCCTTAATTTCTCTTTCTTCTGTCTTGTTGTTGGTGTATAGAAATGCTACTGATTTCTGTGCATTGATTTTATATCCTGCCACTTTACTGAATTCCTGTATGAGTTCTAGCAGTTTTGGGGTGGAATCTTTCGGGTTTTCCACATAAAGTATCATATCATCTGCAAAGAGTGAGAGTTTGACTTCTTCTTTGCCGATTTGGATGCCTTTTATTTCTTTTTGTTGTCTAATTGCTGTGGCTAGGACTTCTAGTACTATGTTGAACAGCAGTGGTGAAAGTGGACACCCCTGCCATGTTCCTGACCTTAGGGAGAAAGCTCTCATTTTTTCCCCATTGAGAATGATATTCGTTATGGGTTTTTCTTAGATGGCTTTTATGATATTGAGGTATGTGTCCTCTATCCCTGCACTGTGAAGAGTTTTAATAAAAAAAAGGATGCTGTACTTTGTCAAATGCTTTTTCTGCATCTATTGAGAGGATCATATGATTCTTGTTCTTTCTTTTATTAATGTATCACAATGATTGATTTGCAGATGTTGAACCAACCTTGCAGCCCAGGAATAAATCCCACTTGGTCCTGGTGAATAATCCTTTTAATGTCCTATCGGATCCTACTAGTATTTTGGTGAGAATTTTTGCATTCATGTTCATCAGGGATATTGGTCTGTAATTCTCCTTTTTGATGGGGTCTTTGTCTGGTTTTGGGATCAAGGTAATGCTGGCCTCATAAAATGAGTTTGGAAGTTTTCCTTCCATTTCTATTTTTTGGAACAATTTCAGAAGAATAGGTATTAATTCTTCTTTAAATGATTGGTACTGTCCTTTTAGTTTCTATTTCATTGATTTCCGCTCTGATCTTTATATTTCTCTTCTCCTGCTGGGTTTAGGCTTTATTTGCTGTTCTTTCTCCAGCTCCTTTAGGTGTAGGGTTAGGTTGTGTATTTGAGACCTTTCTTGTTTCTTGAGAAAGGCTTGTATTGCTATATACTTTCCTCTTAGGACTGCCTTTGCTGCATCCCAAAGATTTGGAACAGTTGTGTTTTCATTTTCATTGGTTCCCATGAATTTTTTTAATTCTTCTTTAATTTCCTGGTTGACCCATTCATTCTTTAGTAGGATGCTCTTTAGCCTCCATGTATTTGAGTTCTTTCCAACTTTCCTCTTGTGATTGAGTTCTAGTTTCATAGCACTGTGGTCTGAAAATATGCAGGGAATGATCGCAATCTTTTGGTCCCAGTTGAGACCTGGCTGTGACCTAGGATGTCATTTATTCTGTAGAATGTTCCATGGGCACTAGAGAAGAATGTATATTCTGTTTCTTTTGATGGAATGTTCTGAATATATCTGTGAAGCCCATCTGGTCCAGTAATTGGCTGCTCCCCTGTTAGCGGTATAGATATTTACAATTGTTAGATCTTCTTGTTGGATAGACCCTTTAAGTAGGATATAGTGTCCTTCCTCATCTCTTATTATAGTCTTTGGTTTAAAATCTAATTTGTCTGGGGGCGCCTGGGTGGCTCAGTCAGTTAAGCGGCTGCCTTCAGCTCAGGTCATGATGCTGAGGTCCTGGGATCGAGCCCCACGTCCGACTCCCTGCTCAGCAGAGATCCTGCTTCTCCCTCTCCCTCTGCCTGCCACTCTGCCTACTTGTGCTATCTCTCTGTCAAATAAATAAATCTTTAAAAAAAATCTAATTTGTCTGATATAAGGATTGCCACCCCAGCTTTCTTTTGGTGTCCATTAGCATGGTAAATGGTTTTCCACCCCCTCTCTTTCAATCTGGAGGTGTCTTTGGGTCTAAAATGTGTCTCTGGCAAGCAGCATATCAATGGGCCTTGTTTTTTTTATCCAATCTGATACCCTGTGTCTTTTGACTGGGGCATTTAGCCCATTTACATTCAGGGTAACTATTGAAAGATACGAATTTAGTGCCATTGTATTTCCTAAGGTAAGGTGACTGTTACTGTGTATTGTCTCTATTCCTTTCTGGTCTGTGTTACTTTTATGCTCTCTCTTTGCTTAGAGGACCCCTTTCAATATTTCTTATAGGGCTGGTTTGGTATTTGCAAATTCTTTTAGTTTTTGTTTGTCCTGGTAGCTTTTTATCTCTTCTTCTATTTTCAATGACAGCCTCGGTGGATGTAGTATTCTTGGCTGCATATTTTTCTTGTTTAGTGCTCTGAATATATCATGCCAGTCCTTTCTGGCTTGCCAGGTCTCTGTGGATAGGTCTGCTGCCAGTCTAATGTTTCTACCATTGTAGGTTACAGACCTCTTGTCCTGAGCTGCTTTGAGGATTTTCTCTTTGTCTATGAGACTCGTAAGTTTTACTATTAGATGTCGGGGTGTTGACCTATTTTTATTGATTTTGAGGGGGCTTCTCTGTGCCTCCTGGAATTTGATGCCTGTTTCTTTCCCCAAATTAGGGAAGGTCTCTGCTATAATTTGCTCCCATATACCTTCTGCCCCCCCTTTCTTCTTCTGGGATCTCAATTATTCTAATATTGTTTCATCTTATCGTATCACTTATCTCTCGAATTCTGCCCTCGTGATCCAGGAGTTGTTTATCTCTCTTTTTCTCATCTTCTTTATTCTCCATCATTTGGTCTTCTATATCACTAATTTTCTCTTCTGCCTCATTTATCCTAGCAGTTAGAGCCTCCATTTTTGATTGCACCTCATTAACAGCCTTTTTGATTTCGACTTGGTTAGATTTTAGTACTTTTATTTCTCCAGAAAGGGTTTCTCTAATAACTTCCATGCTTTTTTCAAGCCCAGCTAGTATCTTTGTAATCATCATTCTGAACTCTAGTTCCGACATCTTACTAATGTCCATATTGATTAGGTCCCTGGCAGTCAGTACTGAGGTGAGTTTTTCCGTCTTGTCATTTTGTCCAGAGGAGAATAGATGAATGAGAGAACAAAATGCTAACAACGGCCCCAGAAAAATATACACTAAACAAATCAGAAGAGACCTGAAACCGGGGGGGAAAGAAAGAAAAAAAGAAAAAGAATATGGTCAAATATGATCAGGCTGGTGAATAGATCAGTGCCACACACTAGATTTTGGGAGTATTTTGGTCTGTTAGAAGAAAGTGCCTCCCAAAATTTTAAAGAAAGAAGAATTTATATATGTACAAAACTAAGGGTAAATATGAAGGGATAGACAATGACTGTAAAGATGAAAATTATAAAAGATTTTATAAAAGGAATTAAGAAGTTAGTTGAAAAAAGAAAGAAGAGAAATTAAAAAAGGGAGAGAATGTGATCAGGCAGGAGACTAGAACAAAGCCATACACTAGAAATTCAGGGTGTATTTTGGTCTGTTAGAAGAAACTATCCCAAAATTTTAAAGAGAGAACAACTTATATATATACAAAAAATAAGGTTAACTACAATGAAGGGATAGAATATGACTCTTCCAGAAAGTGGTCGCTTTTCTGTTCAGAGAGTTGCTGCTATTCTTTTCTTCGATCTCCTGTTGAGTTTGTAGGTGTTCAGAATGGTTTGATACCTACATAGCTGAATTCCTGGGACCAGATGAAATTTTATTCTACTCTTCTGCCATCTTGCTCCTCCTCGCATTATTTGTTTTTTGCATGTTGAGTTTCATAAGGTATATATATATATATATATATTCTAGATACTAATCCTTTATTGGATATATCATTTGCAAATATCCCCATTCAGTAAGTTGCCTTTTAAGTTTTGTTGATAGATTATTTTTGCTTTTATTTCTCAGAAAACAGATCTAGAAAAAAGTTGCTGTGGCTGATTTCAAAGAGGTTACTGCCTGTGTTCTCTTCTAGGATATTTGTGGTTTCAGATCTCACATCTAGGTATTTAATCCACTTCAAATTTTTGTGTATGGTGTAAGAAAGTGGTCCATTTTCTTTTACATGTGGCTGTCCAGTTTTCTCCACACCATTTGTTGAAGAGACTTTTTCCCATTGGATATTCTTTCAGGCTTTGTTGAAGATAAATTGACCGTATACTTGTGGGTTTATTTCTGGGTTTTCTCTTCGGTTCCATTGAGATCTATTCTTTTTTAAAGATGTTATTTATTTGAGAGGGAGAGGGAGAGAAAATCTTAAGCAGACTCCATGCTGAATGCAGAGCCCAACTCGGGGCTCAATTCTACAACCACAAGATCATGACCTGAGTTGAAACCAAGGGACAGAGGTTTAACTGACCAAGCCATCCAGGCGCCCCTACATGTCTGTTTTTGTGCCAGTACCATACTGTTTTGATTACTACAGCTTTGTAATTTAAAGTCCAGAATTGTGATGCTTCTAGCTTTGCTTTTTCAAGCTTGCTTTGGCTATTCAGGGTCTTTTGTGGTTCCACACAAATTTTTAGGACTTTTTGTCCTAATTCTGTGAAAAATACCAGTGGTATTTTTATAGGGATTGCATTAAATGTGTAGATTGCTTTGGGTTGTATAGACATTTTAACAGTATCTGGACTTCCAGTCCATAAACATGGCACTTTTTTCCCATTCTTTGTGTCGTCTTCAATTCCTTGGTGTCTTAGTTTTGGTGCAGTTATAAATGGGATTTTTTTTTTGTCAGTTTCTCTTTCTGCTGCTTCATTTTTGGTGTATAGGAATGCCACAGATTTCTGTACATTTTGTATCTTGCAACTTTACTGAATTTACCAGTTCTAGCAGGTTTTTTGTGGAGTCTTTTGGGTTTTCTATATATACTGTCAAGTCATCTGCAAATAATGAAAGTTTTCCTTATCCATCGATTTGGATGCCTTTTATTTCTTTTTGTTGTCTGATAGCTGTGGCTAGGACTTTCAGTATTATGTTGAATAAAAATGGTGAGAGTGGACATCCTTGTCTTGTTCATGACCTTAGGGGAAAAGCTTTGTTTTTAAAAGATGTTAGCTGTTGGTTTTTCCACAGATGGCCTTTATTATGTTAAGGCATGTTCCCTTTGTTGAGGGCTTTTATTATAAATGGATGTTGTACTTTGTCAAGTGCTTTTTCTGTGTCCATTGAAATGATCATATGGTTTTTTCCTTTCTCTTATTGATGTGCTCTATCACATTGATTTATGAATATTGAACCACTCTTGCATCCTAGGAATAAATCCCACTTGATCATGGTGAATGCTTTTTTAAAAAAGCATAAGCTTTTGAAGTCCGTGATGATTTTTAAGAGTACAAGAAGTCTGAGAACTGCTGTTTTAAGGGTCTCGAGTCCCTTTGCTCTAGAACCCAGAATCATTTGCATATTGCCCTCAGTGTTTTGCAGGCCACAGTGAGCGAGACAAGGCCTCAGCCTTGGTTGAGAGTCAGCAGGGTAGTAGGGGAAGAAGACCTGAGTGCCTGAATGAAAGCCAGACAACCTGGCCTGTGCCTCTGCCAGGAAACCAAATGTTCCAGTGTAGCCACAGGAGGCACTGGGACAGAGGGTGAGAGATGGACTCCCTGGGTGCTGTACCCACAATAAGCACTGGTTTGATCACCCACTTGCATTGTCAATTCTCATTTCCATTACTCTCCACAAGAGGGATTTCAGATTTTTTCTTTTAACCACTATTGGATATTTTGTTTTTATTTCTAGTCATTTCAACCTCCTGCTCTTCCCATTGCCAAATTTCTGATGTATCTTTGACATGCACTGATGTGCTTCCCATTGGCTAGTGCCTCCTTGTCACTGCCAGTGGCCATCCTTTCTCCTGCGGTGTTTGTCATTTGCCTATTAATTACACACATTGTGTCTGCCCCCATTCACTGCATTAAGTAAATGATGTTAGCAGTAGCGGGGAAGAAAGAAAGGTTTTGGGAGATTCACAAACAGTGGTTGTGGAACAAGAAAACTGGTGGTGGGTAGGGGGTGAGTATCACAGTATTTGTATACTGTGGGAAAATATCTTAGCTAAAAAGCCTTCTGTGCCTATATCACTTTGTTAAAAGTGATAGGGAAAGGGACGTTTCTGATCTTATGGTCCCTGACAACACACATAGTGAAAATTGCACTTTACTGAATATCTTGTCAAGTAAAACTAGAGAAATCATTGGACAGGGACAAAGTAAATTTTTAAAATGCCTACTAATATTTCTACCCTTTAGGCTATTGATTTTCTTATGTAAGCATAAGTACTGACACCATTATTTGAAAGATAATTACTTAAAAATACTCAAGTTATATATTCTAAGTAGCTGCTTATTGTAAGGGAGAATGTTGGGGTTGACAAAGGACTGAGTTTATGCACTGGTTTTTGGAGCGGTGCAAAGCAGGTTCATTGGGATGATTGGAAAGGGCGTTTTTTACATGGGAAACTAATTGGCTTGACAATAATTTTGCAGGAATTAGGCCAAGAAAAGATTTGTATGGTCCCTTGGTGATTGATTGCCCATCCCCAGTCATTTATCAAACTTTTTTCTCCCCACTTGTACTTACCTCATGTCTGATTCTGGTTTATGCACTCTGAAGATGCAGCCTGGAATGGCGATCTGAGTACTGTGTGTGTGAGAGAGGGAGGGAGGTAAAAAAAAAAAATCAAACTTTTGAATGAGGACAAGTGAGAGGTTTAATGAGCAATGACTTGTTTCCAGTTCCTTTTAATTTTGAAGAAAAATCAAAATTTGACACACTATAATTTGGGCCAATTTTAGGCAATAAATGTCCTAAAATATTACAAACAAAATTCTGTTACGGAAAAATAAGTTATCTAGCATGAGCCCTTCTGCTACTTGGTAACCACTTTTTTTCTGGCCAGTTTTATAGAGAATGACCTTTGGTAAAAACCACATTACCCTCAGTGACTGTTAAATTGTTTTTGCTCATTTTCATATTTTTTTTTAATAACCGAAAATTTGTACATCTTAATTCCCTTCACATATTTTGCCCTTCCCCCCAAACCCCCCTCCTGTCAACCACCAGTTTGTTCTCTGTATTTAAGAGTCTGTTTCATTGCTGTTCATTTGTTTTGTGTTTTAGATATCACATATAAATGAAATCCTATATTGGTCCTTCTCTGGCTAACTTATCTCACTTACCATAATGTATTATTCCTTTTTATGGATGAGTAATATTGCACTGTATATATTTTCCACATCTTTATCCATTTATCTGTAGATGGACACTTAGGTTGGCTTGATAGATATCTTGGTTACTGTAAATAATGCTGCAGTAAACATAGGTATGCATATATCCTTTCAAGTGTTTTCATTTTCCTTGGGTAAATCCGTAGTAGTAGAACTACCAGATCCTATGGTATTTCTATTCTTAGTTTGAGGAACCTCCAAACTCTTTTCCACAGTGGTTGTACCAGCTTGCATTCCCCCAACAGTGCACAAAGGTTACCTTCTCTTGATATCCTTGCCAACATTTATTATTTCTTGTCTTTTGATACTAGCCAATTCTGACAGGTGTGAGGTGTAATATCTTATTTGGTTTTGATTTACATTTCCCTGAGTAGTGACACTGAACATCTTTTCATGCGTATGTTGGCCATCTGTATGTCGTCTTTGGAAAAATGTCTGTTCAGGTCCTTTGCCCATTTTTTATTGGGCTGTGTGGGGAGTTTTGTTATTGAGTTGTGAGAGTCATATTTTGGATTATTGACCTTTTATCAGATACAGAATTTGCAAATATCTTCTCCAATTCACCAGGGTGCTTTTTTTCATTTTGGTGATGATTTCTTTTGCTATGCAAAAGCTTTTTATTTTGGTGTAGTTCCAATAGTTTGTTTGCTTTGTTTCCCTTACCCGAGGAGATAGATCCAGAAAACTGTTGCTGAGGTTGATGTCTTAGAAATTACTGCCTGTGTTTTTTTTTTATAGGATTTTGGTGGTTTTAGGTCTTCAATTCACTTGGAGTTTATTTTTTGCGTATAAGAAAGTGGCCTAGTTTCATTCTTTGCCTGTGGCTGTCCAGTTTTCCCAGCACCATTGAAGAGACCATCTTTTCCTCATTGTATACTCTCGCCTCCTTTGTTGTAAATTAATTGACCATATAGGTATGGATGTGTTTCTGGGCTCGCTCTCATGTTCCATTGATCTGTGTGTCTGTTTTTGTGCCAGTACCATATTATTTTGATTACTATAGCTTTGAAGTATATCTTGAAATCTGGGATTGTGATACCTCCCTGCTTTGTTGTTCTTAAGATTGCTTTGAAGTCTTTTGTGGTTCCATACCAACTATGATTATTTGTTCTAGTTCTATGAAAAATATTCTTGGTATTTTGATAGGGATTGCAGGGGGGTAAAATGGATATTTTAATAATTCTTCCAATCCATAAGCATGGTGTATCTTTCCATTTGTGTCTTCAGCTTCTTTCATTAGTGTCTTACTGTTTTCAGAGTATAGGTCTTTCACCTTTTTGGCTAAATTTATTCCAAGGTATTTTTCTCATAATCCTTTAAAATGATTAAGGAGCTCTAATTTGAAAGTAGATCACTTTCTTGGCAGTTATTGGCAATTTCAAAGCTTTAAGCCTGGAGACTGTGGTGTTTTAACAGGCACAAGTCCCTTCCCCTCTATTTTCTGCACTTGATAGCATGATGAGTCATTCAAGAGGGTGATTCTCTGTCCTGGAGGAGATGGGACACTGGCCCCCTACAGACTGTGGCTGTGCTTGGATCAATTGGCACTGAAGGTGTCTTTTTCCCTTTTCAGGCTTCAGGCTGTGATGGGTCGGAGATTCCTGATGAAGTGAAGCTGATCGGGTTTGCTCAGTTGAGTGTCAGCTGATGTATGTCCCTTGACATCTCCCTGATCTGTCCTGCCCCCCACCTCACAACACTCCCCTCAGTCTTCCTCCCCTGCACCCTGTCTCCCACCCCCTCACTCCCAGTTCCCACAAAATCAGAAGATTGTGAAGAGTCTGGCTTCAATGAAATGGGATAAAAAGGAATTTTTTTAAACTTACAACACTCCGAGTTCTGCTTTATTCTCTAGCAATCCACAGTATGAGAACAAGCAAATGCCACAGCTGCACGACTGTTGCTAATTTTTCCAAAAGCTATTTAATATTCTTAGCAATCAATTCGGATATCCCTTAAGTGAAAAGAATCTGAAATACACTCAGGTGGTCCTATTTATTGGCAACAAAAGGAATTTTTTTT
This sequence comes from Mirounga leonina, assembly GCF_011800145.1. Taxonomy (NCBI): domain Eukaryota; kingdom Metazoa; phylum Chordata; class Mammalia; order Carnivora; family Phocidae; genus Mirounga; species Mirounga leonina. The sequence goes on from NW_023270377.1 coordinate 62,604,670, forward strand.
CTATCAGAAGCCTATTTCTTCTCTCATTGTTCTTTCTGTTCTACTTTAATTGTACATCTGACAATACTGCCTCTTTTATGTTGTATTTAGAAATTAATATACTTATAAAATTAAGATTTATTAGCCAAACTTGAATTCTAGTTTTAAAACTGACTGTGAATTTTATTTTTCATATATTTATGCATTACACACCTTAGCTATAAGAAGAAAAGTTTTTGATTATATGCTTCTTGCAGTTAATCTCGTTATTTAAACAAAAAATTTCAGGTCTATCTTTGGAGTATTTATAACTTTTGATTTTTGAAATGACTGAATTAGGAACTAGGATGCTTCTTCTTTTGGTTTGTTTGCCGAAAAACCAATCCACAATCTGATTCTCTTGGGAGAGGGAGGTGCCTTGCAAACTTTCATATTAAGAATGTGCCTGAGGCTGCTTAACTCTGGAATAGTCTCAGATCTAAAATTTCCTCTACATCAAGTTTTGCTTCATTGGAACGTATAGAACGCTATATAAAATGTTGCCATTCTATTAGACTGCTCATTATATACCCCTCTCCGATTTGACTTCTCCTTAAGTGATAGGATTTGTTGTTCCAAAATTGATAAACTTGAAGCTACCAGAATCTGAGTTTTACTTGAAATTCGTCAGAATACCCAGATGGAGTGAAAAATAGAAAGGGTTTTGTGCAATGACTGACTAAAAAGGTAAAATGCTGTTAAGTTTCAAGAATAAATACTTTCAACCCAAGTAGCCCTCTGCTTGACTATATATTACGGAATAGTAAACCTTAGGATTTTCGAAATTGGAGTCTAAACTTTCAGGGAGGTGGGCTCCCAGGATGGTACCATTGCTCTTTCCTAGCTAACCCTAGATATGGCAGCTCTTTAATGTACTTTAAAAAGCAAATATATATTACTAAGGAAAGAAAAAGTTATTTATAATTGCCTTGTCAGAATTGTTGAGGTGTTCTAGAGCCATTTGCATACAATTTAATGTAATTTCATTCCATTCTATTGTTTACACAATGATTACTCAAAGATGACTGCAAAGGTAAAAGGAAAATAAAAGTGTATTGCACAAAGCGATGGTGTCCCAGTGTTTCCTTCCCCCTCCAGGTATCACATGCATGGCGGTGGGGCTAGTCAGCACTTTGACGCCTCCTAAGACCTAACAAGTGAAAAGCGCCCTCAAGGGAACAAGGCAAATTCACACTCCATGTAGACAAACTGTCTGAATTCAAACCATAGGGCTGCAGGGAACAAGAGAAAAAGAATTCCTCACCACGGCTTCATTTTCGGCCGGAGGCTTGGCGTGCTTATGATGTTTCCAGGGTCCTTCACGAAGCGACTTCCAGAGCCAGACTCCCAGGGCCCGAGTTCTGATATCCAGAGCATATTCTTAACACTGTACACTTGGTGGACAAAACCAGTATAAGACAAGACCCTCATCATCTAAAACATGTGAAGAACTGAAGAACCCTTGTTTTGCAACATAGTATCATATGCTCATAGTCCCATAGCTTTACTGATTGTATATAAACTCCCTCAAATACTAAGACAAAGATTGTTTTAAAATGAAGGGCCCATAAGAACTGACTAACAGTATGAACACCAGGGTCAAGTCCATACACAGAAATTACCCATGAGGTCCTGCAGAATTGCTGGAGGAGGACAAAGCTCGGGATCAGAGCATCCAACCCTCCAGGCGTGAAGAGGTGTCTGAGCAGACACGGCAGCCCACTCTGTAACATTTTTCTTCTTAAAGTTAGGAGAAATACATTGTTTCCTAGTACTAAGGCCGGGAAAGAAATTTCTCTAGCAAATTAAACTTATGTATTCAGAAACTTCAGAACTCTCAAAACAGTCCTACAACACACATATAGTAAGTTTGGAACATACTTACCTTTTCTAGTACTTTCAGCAGCTACCCAGAGGTAGGTTATGTGATAGGAAGTGCCAGTCATCAAGGAGCTGAGAGCGTGGTCCAAGCAGTTATGGTAATCAGCAAGTATAAAGGCGTGAGTGCACAATACATCCTTCAGGCAACCCTCCGTGACTGTTTCTCTTAACCAAGCTTTTGATTACAGGGGACCCGCAGCAATGCAATGTTGTGATCCCGCTCACTGGCAAGGACCTAAACTTCACTGAACACATATGTGGTATCTGTTTGGACAGATTCCTCTGTCTTGACAAATAGGTGGGTTCACAACCTCTTAGTAAAATCAAGGCACCCATAGCTCTCTGTCTAAATACATATAAAAACTGTTCTGCATCCAGGGTGCTTCTATTGTGGTTAGTGTGCAAAGTTGTAAAATAGAAGCAAATTCCCTTTTATCTCATTTTAACTCCAATATATCGTCCTTACGTGAACAAAATGGTTTTCTATATTTAAAACAACTTTTAGAGGGGTGCCTGGGTGGCTCGATTGGTTAAGTGTCCAACTCTTGATCTCACCTCAGGTCTTGATCTCCGGGTCATGGGTTCAAGCCCCACGTTGGGCTCCATGCTGGGTGTGGAGTCTACTTAAGAAAAATAAAAACGTTCAGAGACACCTATAAGTCATGTGTGATGAAAATTTCTCTAGAAGTACCCTTGTAAAGTTCCCTTATGTGTTCCATATCTTATGTGCTGGTAAAATAAACATGGTGGATGGCCACCTCCTCTTCATGTCTTGAGTAGGGTGAGGTAGTAGTCTTTAGAGGAAGACCCAAGAATTCCCTCAAAAAAAAAAAAAAAAAAAGTCCTATATACAATGATTTTAGCATGTAAAAGTTTCATATTCATATTTTTCAATCCCTCATTTCAGTAATGCATCTATGGTCTGTTTCAGTTTTAAGCAATATACCTCATGGGTGAACCCTCCAAGTTAAATTACAGAGATGGTGAGTATGAGCCCATTCACACTGGAAGACTTGTCAAAACTTAGGATTTGCATTTGACAGCAAATGATCTGAGGTCTTTTTTTCTTGGAAGCCTATTTGATAACAGAAGCTGTTGCTTAGTGAGGCCCATTTAGGTTGTGATAGGAAGATCATATGATCAATTTAAAATGGTTATCTGTTCCTTATAACTGAGAACATGCTTCTAGCTCATCCATACGTGGCTTTATACAGTTAAGATTCGCTTGCAGGGAACTCAGATATAGCTCGGTTTTGAGGCACATATTTATTGTCAAAGCAGTTAGGCAATCCTAGCTAACAACTCTTGACTCTCACCAGGATCTTAAGGGGCAGGTTGAGTGTGTATCATGTGCCACAGTGGGTGGTACTAGAACATTCCTCCTCAGGGCCAGAATGTCCCAGCCTAGAACCATGGAATGCTTTCCAGAGTTCTAAGTTTCAAGACGTCTATGAGTAGGCCTAACAGACATAAACAAATGGCTTTCAAGTGATAATTTCCGTTGTGTATCTGCGTGAGCTAAAAATTCAAGTGTAATGAGTTTGATTATAAGTGAGTGTTATCTTTAAGCTGATGCAATCTGCCTGGAGTTTGGTGCTTGGGATGTGCAGTCTCAGGAATAATAAAAACATTTCAATGCATGTAACTGGTGCAGACAGTAAGAACACATGTTGAAAATGATGAAGTGACTAACTTCCTCAGTATATCAATTAACCACTACAAAAAGGGGAGGGGGGTGCTGCAAGGCATAAAAAATGGTCAAAAATACATTTCCAAAATGTCTCAGTGGTTGCCTAGACGATATTTTGCCATGGGGAAAATGCATGGTCAAATAACAATGAAGTCCTTTTATCTGCCTCCTTGGGCTTTGCTCCCCAATCCTAGCCAAGGAGTTTGGGAATCTAAGAACACAGTTAGGTTATCGGCCACTGTGCATCTTGTGCCAAACCAACGGATGCTGTTTTTAATCGAGCATCCCCAGGTGAAAAAGCTGAGAGAGATACATAAAACTTCCCTCTACATGAGTTATAGCATACAAAAACATCATTAGCTGAAGTTTATTGAGCCCGTATAATTTAGCTCATAACTCATCAAAGGGCAGGGAATATTATTAAAAGTTATAATCTTCTGCTATTGTTATTTGAATTTGCTACAGAATGATGAAAGGGCAGTAATGGAATAATCATTCCTATAGTGTATTTATCCCTCATACAGAAAACCAGCTTGAGAAACTGAGGCTTGTAATTTATCAGTGAGGAAGCTGGCCTATTGTCTAGACAGAATATTCGGTAAAATAGCAGGTACCTAATCTGGGAGGAGGAGGATAGTGTGCTTCTTTACAAAATAGTATAGACAATCCTCTGGTCCAGCCTTCACCCAGATGAACAGTTTGGTACTGAACAATTCCAGCAGCACTTACATGGGTTAAGTAACCAAGTTCAAAATGACTAGTGCAGAGTAAGGGTGCATACACTCAGATTTTTCACATACCTCAGTCTTTTTTTCCTCCTCTCTCCAAACTCTACAGGATTCTGAAAAAGGAAGTAAGAAAATCAAAACAATGTGGGGGATTGAGGAAGATGCATACTGAAATGCCAGCACTGTTTGTGCATGTTATCGGGAAACCCTGAATTCAGATCCAGCACTATTTTCCAATGCTCTAGAACACCGTATGAAGCTTGGCTGTATGCGTTATCCAGTCTGATTCATGCAATAGTCCTGTGATGATGTTTAATGTGTACACTGAGTAACAGGGTGGTAAGATCTAATTCTTGTTGTGGGTTGTAGCCAGTAAGTTTGAAAGCCACTGCCCTAAGCCCTGTTGAATGATTTTTCTTATTGTTCTTGCAGCCAAAAGCAGTCACTTTGCTAAGAACTTTCCATCATCTCATTTAATCTTAAACAACTATGTTGGTTGGGTTTTATTGCCCCATGTTATGCATGAGAGAACTAAGCCTTGGAAGGCCAAAGCTGCACAAGGTAACACACTGTCAGACATGTGGCAGGAACTTGAACGAAGGTACATCTGGTTCTAAAGCCAACACCCTCAATCATATCAGACAACCTCCCTACATGATACAAGACACATTATTGCAGGTTTTCTCTGTACCAGGCACTAAACCAAAGACTTCCAACTCACCTTGCTGAAGCCTCTCAACAACTCTGGGAAATTGGCTTCATTATCTGCAGGTTATAGACAAGAAAATAGTTATACAGAGGTCTGAAGTAACTTCTCCAAGGCCCGCCAGCTAGTAGGTAACAGAGAGGAACTGAACCCAAGTCGGGTGGACTCCAAAGCATTTCCACCGTACCTTAGAGAGCTGCCTAAGGGCAAACCCAGATTTTGTGGGGCCTGAAATTAATACAGTTTGGGGTAGGGAACTCTAATAGAACTTGGGTAAAAGTTATTCATGACTAATTAGGTACTGAGTCTTGCAAGGGGCCCTGACAGCTCTTCCTGGTAACTCTGCCACTGAGTCACAGATGTTGTACCTGCTTTACATTTCATGATTTGTATTACAGCTTCTGTGTTCATCAGAGTCTTTTGTGATGTCGCTTCCAAATCCAGGAATGTAAGTAAGTTTTCCAAGATCAAAGAATGAGAGAGAGTTGTTTGAGAAGGGATGGTTTCAGTCTGATTACTTTAAGTGCCTTAAAAAAAAAAAAAAAAAAGGGAATCTAAACAAAAAAAATAAACCAATTACATCTTTTAGTAATAAAATATAAGGCCAAAATAGCTTCTGCTCAGGCTTCGTTGCCGATTGTCAGTGTGACCTCACCCAGGTTCTATTTCACTTCGCTAAGCCTCAGTGTACTCATGTTTAGATTGAGGGGGATTAATTAGTTGATGATTAACTTCCTTTCCAACATGAACATTCTAGGGGCTTAGTTGAGCAGAGGAATGAATAAACTGGTTGCTGCTTGACTGTACTGGTCCATCCATTCAGCTGTAACAGGTGAGCTGTTGAACTGGGTTTTAGAAATTCTAATCAGTTAATTAGGATCCTTTGTTATAGCAGAGTTATACAGGGAGAGTCAGGATCAACCTACTTGAAGTTAAAAAGATGGATATGTTAATTAGCTTGGCTGTGGTGATTATTTCACAATCTATATGTATATTGAAACCTCAAGTTGTACACCTTAAATATATATTGTTTTTATTTCTCAATTATACCTGTAGACATGGTCTTAAAATATTTAAAATATTTCTGTTTCTGGGGCTATACCCTCAGCACACATTACTTCAACAGAAGCCATTCCACCAAGCTCTCTCTTTCCTCATAGAGCTCCTGTTGCAAGAGGAGAGGAAGGAAGTGTGTTGAGGAAAGGAGAGGTGAGGAGGGAGACACCTGACCAACCATCCTATCCACTCACACTGACACTCACGGGTAAAAGTGGCCGCAGCATCCCTGTGGACTCCGAAGATCTAAGTCAAAACCAAAATCTTAGAAATTGCATATTCCTATCATTTCTAACATTTCTGTTTATTTTATAAATAGTTAATAATGATTAAATTAAAATTATTAAAAATAGTTAACATTAGGAGCACCTGGGTAGCTCAGATGGTTGAGCATCTGCCTTCGGCTCAGGTCATGAGCCCGGGGTCCTGGGATCGAGCCCCGCATTGGGCTCCCTGCTATGTGGGAAGCCTGCTTCTCCCTCTCCCTTTGCCTCTCCCCCTGCTTGTGCTCTCTTTCTCAAATGAATAAATAAAATCTTTAAAAAAAATAGTTAACATTACTAAAAATACTAAACACAGTAATTACCTTATTCCAAGTGCTTCTCATATGTATGATCTCTTAATCTTATAACTATGCAGATATGCCTGTGTCCAAATTACAGATAAAGGAAAGGAAGTTCACAGAAGTTCAGTAACTTATCCGAGATCGACAGGTAGTAAATGGCAGTACGGGAATTTGAATTCACATGTATCTTCCTACTATGCCAATTGCCTCCCAGTTAAATCTGCATTTTCCCTATTTTTATTATGCCTTTTGATTGCCTTCTAACCAACCAATAGAGTATAAGCTGTTTACAGGAGTAGTTGCAAAGGAAACTTGGTAATGTTGTCTGGTACAGACCCTTACTCAACATGTGTTGGAAGACACGATATAGCTGGCAAGAAAAAAATCCATTAGGAGACATATATTGTTGAAAACCAATGACTGCAATCAGACCAGCAAAGAATCCAGGCATAAAAATTGCAAATGGCAGTTACAGGATGATCAAGAAAAGGACAGTTTGGCTGGGTAGTAGCATTTTCCGCTGTTCCTCTGTGTTGGCAGCCTCTCAAAACCCCCACAATTATTAAATGCATTAGTATAAGGAAGACTGTGATAACACTACAGTCAGCTGTGTAAAATGAATTTAAGAGTGACAGTTAAGTAGACTTGAAGTAGCAAATTGCTGAAAATATCAGCTCAGAACTGTGAAACAGAATGATGCTTTGGTGTGGGTTAAAAGAGAAAGGGTTGACATGTCCATCACTAGAGCCACCTTGGGGGTCAGTCAAGGATTTCTTCAACTTCTCAGCACCAGCATGGTATAGAATAGTTCAACATCTCACTGAAGCATCACCTGGACAATGCTCACTACCATAAAATTCACCTTTGTGTCTAAATCCTTTCTGTCCCTCATTTTATATTTCTTTGCCCTCCATCAGCAAGATAGGAGACTTGTATTTAAACACTGATATAATGCAGGGCTCCATGTGATGAATCCTGTAAATTTCAGGAGGTAGTTTGGTGTTGCCTCTTAAAAAGAGTATTATCAATGTCTGTGCTCCGTTTCTTCAAGGAGCCACTGCATTTGGTCATTGAGTTCAGAGTATTTTACAGCACAGCAATCTAGACAAGCTAGACAATTAGACACTTGTGAAGAGAGCTAAACCATAGAAATAAGAACCCTGTGACTATTCTATATGTATATATGTAAGACCTTAGACAAATTATGCAATAATTGAATGAATGCTATTATAATTATACAATTTCCTCAAATTTAGAGTACTAAATATATTTTTTGAAAGATCACAGGATTTCAGAGGTCATCTGTTCTAATCTCTGGGCAATCTTTCTTAGGACCCAAGCTTTCTAACTCCCAGCCTTATGTTTTTTGTGCTCTGCATAGAAAGAAATTCCCTTACTATTAAAAAGAGAAATATCATACAAATATGAGACCAGTTTTTTGAGTGGAACCAATGTTTGTGTTTCTGAAGATTTTAATCTTAGAAAGAATATATTAAAGGTAGATGATCCCAAAAATACCATCCACAGAGATGCCAGGTCAGGAATAACCACATTGAGTACACAAGGAGATATTTGATATATAAACAAAGTTTCATCAAATAACCTTGAAACCCTCAGCTGCAGGAAAAAATGATTAATTTTTCAACAATGACTGAGCCAGAGAAGCTTATATGCTTCTGTGTTCTCTGCTGAAGGCAGCTAAGGCTCCATATTCATTCTTTGTCCTTGAGTTTGCAATTGATGTCTACAAGGTGGTCGTTTTTGGAAAGTCAACCTCGAAAGAGCTCTCTGGCCAAAGCCTATTCAAAATGAGGAAGGATAGCCAGGCACTCAACTATGAGGACTTTTTCTTCAAACACCTTCTTAAAAGAGCAGCATTTTCTCCATCTAGCCCAAAACAGGAGGATAGGAGCGTAGATGTCAATTTTTATAGCTCCTTATATGAGTATGGAGCCTTGTATTGGTCTTAAGAAAATACAATCAGTCCCTGGTCTACAAAAAAAAAAAAAAAAAATTCTTATGTACAAATTGAATCCTGTCTCCTTTCCCAATGCTTATCTTTGACCAAAGCCCCCCTTGCTGTCCTGGGAAGAGAGATAGAGAACTAAGGGTCTTTTAAGTTGTCTGGTCACAGCACCACCATGATCTCCTCTCCTACTTTGCTCTCTCAACTTCAGCCACACCCAACTTCCTTGTTGCTCTTTTAACACACCAGGCACTGCTTTAGTTATTACTTTGGAGACAGGCTTCTCCCAGTTCTCCTTGGCTAATTCCCTCTCCCCCAAGTCTTTGCATAAGTGTTACTTCCTCAATGAGGCCTCCATGAGCTTTGTATTTAAAATTGAAACCTTCAAGAGGTGGTCCAATATGGTGGCATAAGAAGACCCTGAGCTCACCTCCTTTCACAAACCCACCGAATCTACACCTATACATAGAGCAGTTCCTCCTGAAGAACTGAGGGCTTATTGACCAGCATGAAAAAACAAGTGATAGGTTCTCCTGTGGACATCCCCCTCCAACCTGGCCTTGGCAGAAGTTGTCCAAAGTGGCTCCAGGTCCCCTCCCACAGTGGACCATTTTAAACCTTTCTATCACCATGTCCCTGCACATTTTCCTGCAGACCAGCCCCCCAACACATGCCCTCAGCAAAGTCCATCCAAAGTGGCACGACAAGCATGGCAGTGTGCACGCAGCCTCAGCAGGGGTCAGTGCCACCCCAAAGTGACCCCTGCCCCAGGGAGAGGACAAGAAAACCACACATACCAGTTCAACTGCAGCCCCAGCACTGAGCTGGTTGCAGACATTTGCTCTGACTGCATGCCCCACCCACCAACAAAAGCTTCTCAGGGGACAATACAGGGAGAACATCCTACAGTTTGTTGCTACTGCAGCTCTGGCAAACACCTGCTCTGACCTAACTCAAGTGCAAGGCAGCCCAAGACTGGCCACTAACAACATAGGGACCAAACCTTGCCCACAACAGCTGAAGAGAGCTACTGCAGACAACTAGCCTGAAGGCAAATGTGGCTAAGCCACAACAGTAGGGTGCATGCAACACATATAGGAGATAGCCCTGAAACGCAAAGTTCTGGTGAACCAGAGACATTGAACTGCAGGGCACCACAGGACCTCTTCTTCGTAAGGCCACTATTTTCAAGAGCAGGAGATGTAGCTGACTTCTTTAACACATAGTCACAGAGAGTTAGGCAAAGTGAGGAGATGGAGGAATATGTCCCAAATGAAAGAAGAGGACAACATACCAGCAAGGGAAGTAAGGAAAATGGAGAGAAGTAATAATACTGGGACTTGAGTAGAGGACCTCAGTGAGACCCTCAGAAAACAGATATAAAACAAAGAACCAAACAGAGATGAAGAACTTAATAACTGAAATTAAAATTACACTAGAGGGAATAAATAGTAGACTAAAAGAAGCAGAAGAATGGATCAGTGACCTGGAGGACAGAAGAATGGAAAGCAATCAAGCTGAAGAGGAGAAAGAAAAAAGAAAAAAAATAGATTAAGGGAACTGAGCAACACCATCAAGTGTAATAACGTTTGCATTATAGGGATCCCAGTAAGAGAACACAGATAAAAAGGGGCAGAAAATTTATTTGAAAAAAATAATAGCCAAAAACTTCCTGAATCTTGGGAAGGAAACAGAAATCCAGAACCAGGAGGCAGAGAGCCCCAACAAAATCAGCCCAGGGAAGTCCACACAAACACACATAGTAATCAAAATGGCAAAAAGTAGTAATAAAGAGAATTTTAAAAGCAGCAATAGAAAACAGTTACATACAAGGGAAATCCCATAAGGCTATCAAGTGATTTTTTATCAGAAACTTTGCAGGCCAGAAGGGAGTGGCATGATATATTCAAAGTGCTGAAAGAAAACATCTGCAACCAAGAATACTTTATGTAGCAAGGCTATTATTCAGAATAGAAGGCGAGTTGAAGTTCCCCAAACAAACAAGTTAAAGGAATTCATCAACACTAAAACCAGCCTTACAAGAAATATTAAAGAGTACTCTATGAGTGGAAAGGAAAGATCATAAGCAAGAGTAAGGAAAGTAGGAAGCATGAAAACAGTAAAATTAAATATACCCATATAAAAAAATTAGTCAAAGTAGGTTTAGAGAGAACATACCTCAACATAATAAAGGCCATCTATGAAAGACCCACAGTGAAATTCATGCTCAATGGGAAAACTGAGAGCCTTTCCCCTAAGGTCAGGAACAAGACAAAGATGTCCACTCTCACCACTTTTATTCAACATAGTACTAAAAGTCCTAGCCACAGCAGTCAGACAACAAAAAGAAATAGAGGCATCCAAATTGGTAAGGAAGAAGTAAAACTTTAAATATTTGCAGATGCTTTGATACTATATTTAGAAAACCCTAAAAACTCCACCAAAATATTAGAACTGATAAGTGAATTCAGTGAGGTCACGGGATACAAAATCAATATACAGAAATCCATTGCAAAGAAATTATGAAGACAATCTCATTTACAATTGCACCAAAAATAATAAGATAGCTAGGAATAAACTTAACCAAAGGGGTGAAAGAGAACTATAAAACATTGATGAAAGAAACTGAAGGTGACAAAATAAATGTGAAGATATTCCATGGTCATGGGTTGGGAGAACAAATATTGTTAAAATGTCCATATTACCCAAAACAATCTACATATTTAGCGCAGTGTCAAAATACCAGCAGCATTTTACACAGAACTAGAACAAAAAGTCCTAAAAGTTGTATGGAATCACAAAAGACCCCAAAGGAACCTTAGAAAAAGAACAAAACTGGAGGTATCGCAATTCCAGACTCCAAGTTATATTACAAAGCTGTAGTAATCAAAACAGTATGGTAATAGCACAAACATAGACACAGAGATCAATGGAGCAGAATAGAGAGCCCACAAATAAATCCATGTTTATATGGTCAAATGATCTTTAACAAAGGAAGCAAGGATATGCAATGGGAAAAAACCAGTCTCTTCAATAAACAGTGTTGGGAAAACTGGACCATTTTCTTACACCATACACAAAAATGAACTCAAAATGGATTAAATATGTAATTGTGAGACCTGAAACAATAAAAATCCTAGAGGAAGAGCACAGGCAGTAATTTTCCTGACATCAGCAGTTTCAACATTTTTCTAGATATGTCTCCTGAGGCAAGGGAAACAAAAGCAATTATAAACTATTGGGGCTACATCAAAATTAATAATTTCTATACAGAAAAGGGAACAGTCCACAAAACAAAAAGACAGCTTACTGGGTGGGAGAAGATATTTGCAACAGACATATCCAATAAAGGGTTAGTATCCATAATATATAAAGAACTTACACAACACCAAAAAACCTCCAAATAATCCAATTAAAAAATGAGATGACATGAACAGACCTTTCTCCAAAGAAGACATATAGATGGCCAACAGACATATGAAAAAAATGCTTAACATCACCCATCGTCAGAGAAATGCAAATCACAACCACAATGAGATATCACCTCACACCTCTCAGAATGGCTAAAATAAAAATACAAGAAACCACAAGTGTTAACAAGGATGTAGAGAAAAAGGAACCCTCATGCACTGTTGGTGGGAATACAAACTGGTGCAGCCACTGAAGAAAACAATCTGGGGGTTTCTCAAAAAATGAAAGAGAATTACCTATGACCCCATAATTCTACTATTGGGTATTTACCCAAAGAATGTGAAAAAGCTAATTCAAAAAGATATATGCACCCCTATGTTTATAGCAGCATTATTTACAATAGCCAATATATGGTAGCAGCCCAAATACCCACTGATAGATGAATGGATAAAGAAGATGTGGTATATATACCCAATGAAATATTATTTAGTAAATACTACTCATAAAAAATGAAATCTTGTCATTTGCAACAACATGGATGGGTCTAGAAATAATGCTAAATGAAATAAGTCAGTCAGCGAAAGACAAATACCATATGATTTCACTCATATGTGGGATTTAAGAAACAGAACAAGTGAGCAAGGGAAAAAAGACAAAGAACAGACTCCTAAATATAGAGAACTTATGGGTACCAGAGAGGAGGTGGGTGGAAGGATGGGTGAAATATGTGAAGAGTACCACTTACTGTGATGAGCGCTGAGCGATATATAGGAAAACACACACACGCACACACACACGCGATAGAAGGTAGGAGAGATGGAGATATGGTAAAAACAGGAACCCCACCCCTGATGTGGCAGCCTACAGTAAGGAGGGATATTACTGAGGGGCTCTTGTGCAAACTCAGCTGCCCTGGGGCGTAGCAAAAAAGACAACAGTGGTTTGGGGACCAGGGGATGATTGTGGAGTAGGAGGCTCCTGAGCTCACCTGCTCCTACAGACATACTGAGGCAAGAGCTACATATAATGCAACTCACAGTGAAAACAACCTGAAGACTAGCAGAAAAAAATCTTCCACAGCTAAAGACATAAAGAAGCCACATCAGAAGGGTCAGAGGGCCAGAGATGGTGTTTGAGAACCAAACCCTGGCAGAGCAACCCACAAGCGAGAGAGATATTGCAGGCATATAGGTCTTTCCTGAGGTGCAAGGGGGATCAAGTTCCACATCAGGCATCCTCAGCCATGGGGACCTGCGCTGGGCAGATGAGACCCCATAACATCTGGCTTTGAAAATCAGTGTGGCTTAACTCTGGGAGAGCCAGAGAGCTACAGGAAACCAAGACTCTGCCTTAAAGTGCCAGAGCACTAAATATAGCACTCATTCTGAGACCAAACACAGAGTCTGTAGTTTGAAAAGCACCTAGGTTATACATGAGGGTGATCTATTGTCTAATTTTAGGGCATGTGCTGGAAGAGCAAAAATTCGGAGTTTTCTCTGGGAATGGAAGTGCTGGTGGGTGCCATTTTTCCTGCTCTCCTTCAGCCTATATAGCACCACTCAACCTGCCCTACAGACCCCCTCCAAAGCAGCTCCTACCCTGCCACACCTGGTGGGCAGCCTCCGATGGTAGTGGCACCACCCCAAAGCAAAAACCACCTGTCACATCTGTCAGGCAGCCCCAGCTGGGTTGGCAAGCCTCCAAAGTGATCCCAGCAACTTGGGAGAAGGGGAGCCAGCCTCACCCAGCCTCACACCTGCAGTAGCTACAGCAAGACCTCTCAGCTCTAGCTGAGACAGCTGCACTGGGAGCTAACTCCTCTGACCCACCAGCAAGCCCAAAGGAGCTACAGCCAGACCTGTCAGCCAACTGCTCTGGGGGCCAGCACTACCAACCACTATACCCAGGAAGCTACAGCCAGTTATTGCAGGCAGCAGAGCTAAAGACCGTCCCCACCCACCAGCATACCCCCAGTAACTACAGCTTTGCCTCCCAGTTGGCCACATTGGAGTACAAGCTCCACCCACTAGTATGCCTTCAGGATTCACACTGGTCATTCAGACAGCCCCACCCACCGGTGTACTGCAGCAGACATGTCCCAGTCATAACAAAAGGGCCCATGCAGCCCACACGGGAGGCACCCTTAGACCACCTGAATCTGATGATCAGAAAGGATTATGCTACTGGGTCCCACAGGACACCTTCTTCATAAGACCACTGCTTTCAAGACTAGGCAAAGTAGCTTACCTACCTAATACATAGAAACAGAGAATCTGAGAAAATGAAAAGACAGGCATATGTTCTAAATCAAACAACAAGATAAAATCTCAGAAAAAAAACTAAATGAAACAGAGATAAGCAATCACCCTAAAAGAGTTCAAAGCAATGGCCATCAAGATTCTCACCAGACTTGAGAGAAAAGTGGATGAACTCAGTGAGAAATTAAAAAAAAAAAAAGAAAATATAAAAAAAGAACCAATTAAAGCTGAAGAATACAGTAAGTGAGATGAAAAATACACTAGAGGAATAAATAGCAGATTAGAGGATACAGAAGAAAAGAATCAGTGATCTGGAAAAGAGGGTAGTGGAAAGCAAGCAAGCTGAACAGCAAAAAGAAGAAAGAATTTAAAAAATAAAGATAGATTAAGGGACCACTAGGACAAGTGTACTAACATTCTCATTATTTGGATCCCAGAAAGAGAAAAGAGAGAAAGGAGAAAACTTATTTGATGAAATAATGCCTGGAAACTTCCCTCACCTGGACAAAAAAAAAAAAAAAAAAAATCAGACATCCAGGACAAGGAATCAGAGAGAGCCCCAAACAAGATAACCCCAAGGAGATGCACACCAAAACACATAATACAGTTTCAAAAATTAAAGATAAGGTGAGAATCTTGAACAGCAAATAGTTACATACAAAGGAAACCCTATAAATCCTATCAGCTGATTTTTGAGCAGAAATTTTACAGGCCAGAAGAGAGTGGCATAATATAATCAAAGTGCTGAAAGGAAAAAACCTACAACAAAGAATACAGTACCTGGCAAGGTTATCACTCAGAATTGAAAGAGAGATAGAGTTTCCCAGGCAAATAAAAGTTAAAGGAGTTCATCACTTTTAAACTAGCCTCATAAAAACTTTAAAGTGACTTCTTTAAGCAGAAAATGAAAAGCCATAACTAGAAGTAAAAAATTATGAAAGGAAAATAGTTCAGTTCTAAAAGCAAACATCTGGTAAAGATAGTAGGTCAATCTTTTACAAAGCTGGTATGAACATTAATAGACAAAAGTAGTAAAATCAATTAAATCTAAAAATTTAGTTAAGGGACACACCAAATGAAAACATGTAAAATAAGACACCATAAACATTAAATGTGGAGAGGGAGGAATAAAAATGTAATGCTTTTAGAATGCATTTGAACTTCAGTAACCCTCAACTTAATATAGACTGCTATATACATAGAATTTTACCTAGGAAACTCAAGGTAACCACAAAACAAAACTATACTAGATACAGAAAAAGAGAAAAACATCCAAGTATACACTAAAGAAAGTCACCAATCACAAGGGCAGAAAGCAAGACAAGCAGAAAGGAACAGAACTACAATCAGAAAACAAGTAACAAAATGGCAATACCTGTCAATAATTACTTTAAATGTAAATAGTTTAAATGCTCCAATTGAAAGACATAGGGTGACCAAATGAATTTAAAAAACCCAAAACCATTTTCATACTATTTACAGGAGATTCACTTCAGACCTAAAGACACATACAGACTCAAACTAAAGGGATGGAAAAAAAAAAAACATTTCATGAAAATGGAAGCCCCCCCCCCCCAAAAAAAAACCCAACAAAAGCTGAGGTAGCAATATTTTTATCAAACAAAATAGACTTTAAAGCAAAGACTGTAACAGACAAAAAAGGACATAATGATAAAGGAACCAATCCAACAAGAGGACATAACAGTTGTAATATTTGTGCATGCAACGTGGAAGCACTTAATTATACAAAGCAAATATTAACAGACATAAAGGGAGGAATTGACAGTAATGCAATAATGGTAGGGAATTGTAACACATCACTTACATCAATGGATACATCATCCAGACAGAAAATCAATGAGGAAACAGTGGCTTTAAAAATGACACATTAGACCACATAGACTTAACAAATATATATTGAACATTCCACCCCGAAACAGCAGAACACACATTCTTTTCAAGTGTACATGAAACAACCTCCAAGACAGATCACAGTAGGCCACAAAATGAATCTCAGTAAATTTAGGAAGATTGAAATCATTTCAGGCATCTTTTCTGATCACACTGGTATAAAACTAGAAATCAATCACAAGAAGGAAACTGGAAACTGGAAACTGGAAAAAAAAACACATGGAGAAGTTAAACAACTTGCTACAAAATACCAATGGGTCAACAAAGAAATCAAAGAGAAAATAAAAAAATACCTCACGACAAATAAAAATGGAAACAGTTCAAAATCTTTGGGATGCTGCAAAAACAGTTCTATAAGAGAAATTTATAACAATACAGGCTGACCTCAAGAAACAAGAAAACTCAGATAAACAACCTAACCTTACACCTCAAGGAATTAGAAAAAAAAGAAAGAAAACCCAAAGTTAAGAAGAGAAAGACATAATAAAGATTAGAGTGGAAATAAATTAGAAACCATAAAACAATAGAAAAGATCGATGAAACTAAGATCTTGTGTGAAAATAAACAAAATTGATAAATCTTCAGCCAAACTCATCAAGGAAAAAAGAGAAAGGACGCAAATAAATAAAACCAGAAATGGAAGGGGAGAAGTTACTACTGACACCACAAAAATGCAAAGGATTATAAGAGACTACTAAGAAGAATTATATGCTATACAGCTTATAGAAATGGATACATTCCTAGAAACATACAACCTTCCAAACTGAATCAGGAATAGAGAATCTGAACAGACTGATTATTGTAACAACATTGGGTCATTAATCAAAAAACTTCCAGCAAACAAAAGTCCAGGACCAGATGGCTTCACAGGTGCATTCAACCAAATATATAAAGAAGAGTTAATACCTATACTTCTCAAACGATTCCAAAACATAGAAAAGGAAGGAAATCTTCCAAATTAATCCTGTGAAGCCTAATTACCCTGATACTAAAATCACACAAGGACATCACAAAGAAAGAAAATTACATGTTAATATCCTGAATGAACACTATTAAATGCAAAAATCCTCAATAAAATATTAGGAACCAAAATTCAAAAAGTACTTTAAAAGGATCATCCACCACAATCAAGTGAAATTTATTCCAGGGATTCAGGGGTGGATCAGTATCAATCAATCAACATAATATACCACATTAATGAAATGAAAGATAAATATCACATGGTCATCTCAAGAGATGCAGAAAAAGCACTTGATGAAGTACAACATCCCCTTATGAAAATAACTGTCAACAAAGTGGGTTTAGAGGACATATATCAAAACATAAGAAAGGCCATGTATGACAAACACACAACTAACATCATACCTGATGATAAAAAGCTGAAAGCTTTTTCTCTAAAACCAGGAACAAACAAGGATGTCCACTCTTGCCACTTTCATTCAACATAGTACTGGAAGCCCTAGCCACAGAAATCAGACAAGTAAAAGAGAGAAAAACCATTTAACTGGCAAGGAAGAAGTAAAACTTCACTATTTTCAGATGACATGATACTATATAGAGAGAAAACCCCAAGGACTCCACTGAAACCTTATTAGAACTAATAACTATATTAAGGATAAACTGCAGGATACAGGAGTTGCAGGATACAAAATTAATATAGAGAAACCTGTTGTATTTCTATATACTAATAACAAACCAGAAAAAGAGAAATTAAGAAAATCCCACTTATAAGTGCACCAAAAATAATATCTTGGACAAAATTTAATCAAGAAGGTGAAAGAACTGTACTCTGAAAACTATAAGACACTGATGAAAGAAACTGAAAATGACACAAATAAATGGAAAGATATACTATGCTCATGGATTGAAATAATGAATATTGTTAATGTCCATACTACCCAAAGCAATCTACAGATTCAATGCAATCTCTAACAAAATGCCAATGGCATTTTTCACAAAATGAGAACAAATTATCATAAAATTTGTATAGAACCACAAAAGACCCCAAATAGCTGAAGCAATCTTAAGAAGAACAAAGCAGGAGGTATCACAATCCCAAATTTCAAACTACACTACAAAGTTATAGTAATCAAAATAGTATGGTACTGCACAATAATAGACATGTGAATCTATGGAACAGGATAGAGAACCCAGAAATAAACCCACACTTATAGGGTCAATCAGTTTATAACAAAAGAAGCAAGAGTATACAATGGGAAATAGTCTCTTCAACAAATGGTGCTGGGAAAACTGGATGGCTACATGCAAAAGAATGACACTGGACCACTTTCTTACACCACACACAAAAATAAACTCTAAATGGATTAAAGCGGCGCCTGGGTGGCTCAGTCGTTAGGCGTCTGCCTTCGGCTCAGGTCATGATCCCAGGGTCCTCGGATCAGGCCCCACATCGGGCTCCCTGCTCCACAGGAAGCCTGCTTCTCCCTCTCCCACTCCCCCTGCTTGTGTTCTCTCTCTCGCTGTCTCTCTTTTTGTCAAATAAATAAATAAAATCTTAAAAAAAATAAAAATAAATGGATTAAAGAACTAAGTGTAAAACCCAAGACCATAAAACTCCTTAAAACAAAAACAAAAACAAAAAACAGCCAGTAAACTCTTGGACCTTTGCCCAGCAAAAGTTTTCTGGATCTACCTCCTCAAGGGTAGCAAAAGAAAAACAGACAGCAAAAACAGACTGGAACTACATGAAATCAAAAAGATTTTTGCATAGTGAAGGAAACCATCAACAAAACACAAAGGCAATCTACTGAAATGGAAGAAAATATTTGCAAATGATATATCCAAAAAAATGGCTAATATCCAAAATATATTAAAAACTCCTACAACTCAGACACCTGGGTGGCTCAGTTGGTTAAGCATCTTCCTTCGGCTCAGGTCATGATCTCAGGATCCTGAGATGGAGTCCTGCATCAGGCTCCTTGCTTAGTGGTGAGTCTGCTTCTCCCTCTCACTCTCCCTCTGTGTTCTCCCCCACCCTCTCTCTCAAAGAAATAAAACCTTAACAAAAAAACAACTTCTACAATTCAACACTGATAAAATAAACACTCAGATTTAAAAATGGGCAGAAAATTGAATAGACATTTTTCCAAAGAAGACATACAGATGGCCAACAGACCTATGAAAAGGTGCTCAACATCACTAATCATCAGTGAAATGCAAATCAAAACCACAATGAGATATCACTTCACAGCAGTCAGAATGGTTAGTATCAAAAAGACAAAAAATAAATGTTAGCATTGATATGGACAAGAGGGAACCCTTGTAAACTGTTGGTGGTAAGGTAAATTGGTGCAGTTGATATAAAAAACAGTATGGAGCTTCCTCAACAAATTAAAAATAGAAATACCAAAGGACCAAGTATTTCCACATCTTGGTATTTATGTGAAAGAAACAAAAACACTAACTCAAAAAGATATATGTAACTTATGCTTATTGCAGAATTATTCACAATAGCCAAGATTTCATATCAACCTAGTGTTCATCAATAGATGAATGGGTAAAAAAGATGTGTACACACACACACACACACACACACACAGAGGACTATTACTCAGCCATAAAAAAATAAAATCTTGCCATTAGCAGCAACATGGATGGACTTAGAGAGTTTCATGCTAAGTGAAGTAAGTCAGACTAAGAAAGACAAATGCCATGTGATTTCAGTTATATGTGGAATCTAAAAACCAAACCAAACCAGAAACAGTCTCATAAATGCAAGAAGAAATTGGTGGTTGCAGATGGGAAGGTGGTGGGAGGTGAAATAGGTGAAGGAGATAAGAGGTATAAACTTCCAGGTATAAAATAAATAAGTCACAGAGATGAAAAGTACAACACAATAAATAATATTTTAATAACTTTTTATGGTGAACAAGTGTAAACTACTCTTATATAGGTGGTCATTATGTAGTGTGTAGAATTGTTGAATCACTGTGTTGTGCACCTGAAACTAATATAATATTGTATGTCTTTACTTCAAGTAAAATAAGCCAGTCTATTTGAAGAAAAAAAACTTGTAACACTTTTAAATTCAGAAGTTCACTATGATTTTTTATTTTTTATTTATTTTTTTTAAAGATTTTATTTATTTATTTGAGAGAGAGACTGAGAGAGAGAGAGCATGAGAGGGGGGAGGGTTGGGAGGGTCAGAGGGAGAAGCAGACTACCCGCTGAGCAGGGAGCCCGATGCGGGACTCAATCCTGGGACTCCAGGATCATGACCTGAGCCAAAGGCAGTCGCTTAACCAACTGAGCCACCCAGGCGCCCCACTATGATTTTTTAAAAAAAGAAATTAATTGGTCAGTTTCAAAGAATAACATGGAGTCAGCTATTTGTTTTCAAAACTAGGAAATGAAGGGAAAGAATCAGCATTTATTGTGCATTTCTTACGTGAACTGTACTACTGGATAGCCTATAGTAGAGAAAGGAAGTCCCTCTTTATAAACTTATTCCCAATAAATAAAAGAAAAAGATTGCAACTTCTAATGAATTAATGGATCTAGGCCGTGTGTATCAATGGCTGCTGACATCTTAAAAAGAGAGACAACAGATAGTATATTTCCTGGTGAAAAAACATAAAGCTGCATACAGTCTTGCTAAAGAGATCAAATATGAGTTTGATCAAGCCTTTGAGTCTAGCTGCCAATTTCGGGAAATATCAAGGACACAAAAATACATGGACCCACACCAAGAATATGAAATCAGAAAAATCCAGACTGCATGAAACTTTGTATGTCACATGGCCTGAATTCTTCAACAGATAAGTTAACAGCAAACAAAAGGGAGAGGAGTCTATAAATTAAGAGGCATTTAAAAGAAATCTCAAAGTTTTTTGTTTTTTGTTTTTTGTTTTTAAATAAGCAAAGCTAAAACAATGCTTAGGTTAGGTAAGCATGTTAGGACAATATTACTTTAAAAATATATTAAAAATAACACCTCTTGGTTTGAAGGACAACTGGACTGTAAGTGAAGAAAATCCATCTACTAACCCTAGAACCTCCACCAAATGGGTGGGGAACTTCTGGAAATCTCTCTAGGGTCAGAGGTGCCAATCAGTGCCTTTTTTTTTTTTTTTTTTTTACATTCACCCTCCATCTTGATAGTACAGATGGGATCAGAGTCCAAGCATTTCAGCTGGCCTGCAAGGGCCACTCCAGGAAGTCCCAGGCCCCTAACCCACACCAGCTCCCACCCATCCCACCAGCTCCATTCATCCATCCCAGCATGGTATACTCTGGGGCTCCTCTGGCCTGCACCCAACCCAGCCATCCTGCCAAGCATGGCATGCCCCAATAACCCTTAGCCCACACCTATCCAACTCCAGTTGTCCTGCCAGGGTGGCCCTAGGGCAATGAACACTGGGACAACTCCAGGCCATGCTTCCTCCAGCCCCAGCTGTCCTGCCAAGACAACCCTGATGTGACATAGCATGGCCCAAGAACCACGGTTCTTCACCTGACCCAGCTTTCCAGCCATGGTGGCCAAGGTATGACACACTGGGACCTCTGCACCTGCTCCAGCCACCCTGCCAATGTGGCCCCAATGAAGTGGATCCTGGGACCCCTGGCCTGTGCCCACTCATGCTACAGCCATCCCATCAAGGAGGCCCTGGCATGACACATGCAGGGACAACCCCGCCCATGTACACTCCACCCCAAGTTGTCCCATCAAGGTGGTTCTGGTGTGCATTGCACCAGAAATGCCTGGTCCACACATGCTCCAGCCACAACTGTCCTGACAAGCTGGCTGTGACACAACAAGGCCTGGGAACTCCATGACCTATACTGCTGCCAAAGCTGTCAGTCACATGCCATCTACACAGGGAACACTACTACACAAGGCCACTCCTTCAGGATTGGGAGAGGTAGCTGTTCTGCCTAATTTATAGAAAAAACACACAAAAAGTCAAACAAAAGGAGTAGATGGAGGAATATGTTTCAAGAGAAAGAACAAGATAAAACCCCAGGGGGAGGGGGGAACACTAATGGAGGAGATAAGCAATTTACCTGATAAAGAGTTCAAAGTAAGGACCATAAAATGCTTATCAAACTCAGGAGAAGAACGGAGGAGCACAGTGGGAACTTCAACAAAGATTTAGAAAATATAAGAAAGAACAAATGGAAGGGTGTAAGTTGATGCAGCCACTGTGGAAAACAATATGGAAGTTTCTCAAAAAATTAAAAATAGAAATACCATATGATCCAGTCATTCCATGATTGGGTATTTACCCCAAAGAGATGAAAACACTAATTCAAAAAGACCTATACATTCGTATGTTTTTTGCAGCATTATTTGCAATAGCAAAGAAATGGAAGCAACCCAAATGTTCATTGATAGATGAATGGATAAAGAAGATGTGGTGCATATATACAACGAACCATTATTCAGCCATAAGAAAGGATGAGACCTTGCCATTTGCAACAATATGGATGGACCTAGAGGGTATTATGCTAAGTTAAATAAGTCAGAGAAAGACAAATATGATTTCACGTATACATGGAATCTTAAAAAAAAAAAAAAAAAACATAATGAAAAGCAGAAACGAACTCATAAATCCAGAGAACAAACTTATGGTTGCCAGAGGGAGGGTTGTGGGAGGTTGGGCAAAATGGATGAAAAGGAGTGGGAGGTATAAGCTTCCAGTTATGGAATGAATAAGTCATGAGGATGAAAGGTACAGCATAGGGAATATAGTCCATGGTATTGTAATAGTGTTATATGGTGACAGATGGTAGCTGCTCTTGTGGTGAGCATAAAGTATAGACTTGTTGAATCACTATTTTGTGCACCTAAAATTAATATAACATTGTGTGCCAATTATACTTCAATAAAAAAATAAAGAACCAATCATATCTATAAAATATGGTAACTAAAATGAAAAATATACTATAGAACATAAACAGCAGATTTGATGATATAGAAGAACAGATGAATGATCTGGAAGGCAAAATAGCGAAAATCACCCAATCACAGAAGCAAAATGGAAAAATAATTTTTAAATGAGGATAAAGGGACCTCTGGGAAAACATCAAGTATACAAACATTCATATTATAGAGGTCCAAGAAGGAGAAAAAAAAAAAAAAAACAGAGAAAATGGCAAAAAACTTATTTGAAGAAATAATGCCTGAAAACATCCTTGACCTGGGCAAGAAAACAGACATCCAGGTCCAGGAAATACAGAGTCCCACACAAGAGGAACCCAAAAATATCCACACCAAGACATAATATAAATAGGAATGGCAAAAGTTAAAGAATCTTAAAAAGACACCAAGAGACAAAGAGTCACATCCAAGGGAATCCTCATATGACTATCAGCTAATTTTTCATAGGACACTTTGTGAGCCAGGAGCAAGTTGAAGGATATATTTAAAGTGCTGTACAGAAAAACTTCCAACCAAGAATACTCTACCCAGCTAACTTTTCATTCAGAATTGAAGGAGAGATGGTTTCCCAGACAAGCAAAAACTAAAGGAGTTCATTACCACTAAACGGTCTTACAAAAAACGTTAAAGGTTTTTCTTTAAATGGAAAAGAAAAGGGTATAACCAGAAAACATATAATAAAGGGCCAGGATCAACCACTTAAAAAGCTAGTATGAAGGCTAAAAGGCAACAATAATAAACTCAACTGTCACTACAGTAAGTAGTTAAGGGAAATCTAAAATAAAAAAGATGTAAAATATGATGTCAAAAACAAAAAGTGGGGCAGGGTAGTAAAAATGTAGTACTTTTAGAAAACAAACTTAAGACTATCAGCTTAAAATAGACATCTTTCTATAGGTCAATATGTATGAACCTCATGGTAAACACAGAACAAAAAACTACAAAAAATGTGCAAAAATACAGAGAAAGAACATAAACATAACACTAAATAAAATGGTTAAGTCACAGGGGAAGAGATCAAAAGAACAAGAAAGGAACAGAGAACAACTACAAAACAACCAGAAAAGAATTAACAAAATTGCAATAAGTACATGCCTATCAATAATTACCGTAAATGTAAATGGTCTAAATGCTCCAAGAACCATAGGGTGGCTAAATGGATACAAGACACATATATATTGCCTATGAGAGATTCACTCCAGATCTAAAGACACATATAGCCTGAAAACGAAGAGAGAAAACAATTTCATGCAGGTGGAAACAGAGCAAAACTCATATCAGACAAATTGATTTTAAACAAAGATGGTAATAAGAGACAAAGAAAGACATTACATATTGTTGATAAAGAGATCAACCCAACAATATAACAGTTTTAATACTTAGGCACCCAACATAGGAGCACTTAAGTATATAAAGCAAATATTAATAGACATAAAAGGAAGAATTGACAGTAATACAGTAATAGTAGGGGATTTGAACACACCACTTACATCAATGGATAGATTATCCAGACAAAAGATAAGGAAACAATGACTTTAAATAACACATTAGACTATAATAGATCTATATACAATATTTCATCAAAAACTGCAAATACGTTTTTTAAATTTTTTATTTAATTAGTTAACATATAGTATATTATTAGTTTCAGATGTAGAATTTAGTGATTCATCAGTTGCATATAACATCCAGTGCTCATTACATCAAGTGCCTTCCTTAATGGCCATCACCCAATTTACCCATTGCCCCACCTATCTCTTCCCCAGAAACCCTCAGTTTGTTTCCTATAGTTAAGAGTCTTACAGTTTGCCTCCCTCTCTGTTTTTACCTTATTTTTCCTTCCCTTCCCCTATGTTCATCTGTTTTGTTTCTTAAATTCTATGTATGAGTGAAATCATATGGTATTTGTCTTTCTCTGACTTATTTCACTTAGCAAAATACCCTCTAGTTCCATCCATGTTGCAAATGGCAAGATTTCATTCTTTTTGATTGCTGAGTAATATTACACACACACACACACACACACATACATACCAACATCTTTATCTATTCATCTGTTGATAGACTTCTGGGCTCTTTCCACATTTGACTATTGTGGGCATTACTGCTATAAACATTGGGGTGCATGTGTCCCTTCAAATCACTATGTTTGTATCTTTTGGATGAATTCCTAATAGTGTAATTATTGGGTCATAGGGTAGTTCTATTTTTATCTTTTTGAGGATCCTCCATATTGTTTTCCAGAGCCTCTGCACCGGTTTTCATTGCCACCAACAGTGTAAGAGGGTTCCCCTTTCTCCGCATCCTCGCCAACATCTTTCATTTCCTGACTTGTGAATTTTAGCCATTCTGACTGGTGTGACATGGTATCTCATTGTGGGTTTCATTTGTATTTTAATGGTGCCAAGTGATGTTGAGCATTTTTTCATGTGACTGTCAGCCATTTGTAGGTGTTCTTTGGAGAAATGTCTGTTCATGTCTTCTGCCCATTTCCTGACTGGATTTTTTGCTTTTTGGGTGTTGAGTTTGATAAGTTCTTTATAGATCTTGGATACCAGCCCTTTATCTGATATGTCATTTGCAAATATCTTCTCCCATTCCGTAGGTTGCCTTTTAGTTTTGTTGACTGTTTCCTTTGCTGTGCAGAAGCTTTTTATCCTGATGAGGTCCCAATAGTTCATTTTTGCTTTGGTTTCCCTTGCCTTTAGAGACGTGTCTTGCAAGAAGTTGCTGTGGCCAAGGTCAAAGAGGTTGCTGCCTGTGTTCTTCTCTAGGGTTTTGATGGATTCCTCTCTCACATTTAAGTCTTTCATCCATTTTGAGTCTATTTTTGTGTATGGTATAAGAGAGTGGTCCAGTTTCGTTCTTGTACATGTGGATTTCCAATTTTCCCAGCCCCATTTATTGAAGAGACTATTTTTTTCCATTGGATATTCTATGCTGCTTTGTCAAAAATGAGTTGGCCAAAGAGTTGAGGGTCCATTTCTGGGTTCTCCATTCTGTTCCATTGATCTGTGTGTCTGTTTTTGTGCCAGTACCATACTGTCTTGATGATGACAGCTTTGTAATAGAGTGTGAAGTCTGGAATTGTGACACCTCCAGCTTCAGTTTTCTTTTTCAACACAGAATACACATTCTTTTCAACTGCACCTGGAATATTCTCCAGCATAGATCATATGTTAGAGTACAAAACAAGTCTCTATAAATTCAAGAAGACTGAAATCACATCAAGCATCTTTCCCAACCAAACAATATGAAATTAAAAATCAATTTTTAAAAAACTAGGAAAAACATGAACATGTGGAAACTATACAACATGTTGTTAAATAACTAATGGGCAATGAAGAAATTAAAGAGAAAATTTAAAAAATACCTTGAGACAAATGAAAATGAAAACACATAAAGAAGATGTGATATACATATATACAATGGAACATTATTTAGCCATAAAAAAAGAATGAAATCCTGCCATTTGCAACATGGATAGAATTAAAGAGCATAATGCTAAGGGAAGGGTGCCTGGGTGGCTCAGCTGGTTAAGCTCTACCTTCAGCTTAGGTCATGATCCTGGGGTCCTAGGATCGAGCCCCATGTCAGGCTCCTTGCTCAGTGGGAAGTCTGCTTCCTCACTCTCCGTCCCCCCACCCACGCTCAAGTGTTGTCTCTCCCTCTGCTCTCTCTCTCAAATAAATAAATAAATAATCTAAAAAAAAAATACTAAGGGAAATAAGTCAAAGAAAGAGAAATACTATATGATTTTACTCGTATGTCGAATTTAAGAAACAAAACAAATGAGCAAAGGTAAATAAAAAAGAGACAAACCAAGAAACAGACTCTTAACTATAGAGAACAAATCGATGGTTACCAGGGGGGTAGGTGGTCAGGGGCATGGGTAAAATAGGGGATGGGGATTAAAGAGTACACTTATCTGATGAAATAAAATAACAAAATAAAAAAAGGGAGAAAACTAGCACTTGCGTTACTTACAATCAATGCAAATATTTTGACAAAAGAAGTATGAGGTCAAATTTTAATTAATTCAGGATATATTTAGAAGTTCCTCAAATAGAGAAATATTTATAGAGTTGATGAAATGATGAGGAGCTCTACATAGCACAATTTCAAAGGAAGTTTTTAAGAATTAAGTGAGATAATATCTATGCACAGTTTAACAAATAGTAAGTGTAATTTATGAAAAAGAGAAATGTATTTGGCATTTAATAAGTTTACTGGGGCCCCCAAATAAGCATATACTTGTTATTTTTCAAAACAAAACAAAACAAAATGAAAACACAATTTCCCAAAATCTATGGGACACAGGAAAAGCAAATCTAAGAGGGAAGTTCACTATAGTGATACAGGTCTAATTAAAGAATCATGAAAAATGCCAAATAAACAATTTAACTTTATTTACACTTAAAGGAACAGAAAAAGAGAACAAATAAAGCCCAAAGTTAGTAGAAAGAAGAAAATAACAAAGATCAGATTGGAAATTAATACAATAGAGACTAAAACAACAATAGAAAAGACCAATGGAACTAAGAGCTGGTCCTTAGAAAAATGAAATTGAAAAACCCTTAGGTGGGCTTATAAAAAAAGAGCAAAAGATCAAATAAATAAAATCAGAAATAAAAGAGAAGTTACAACTGATACCACAGAAATATTGAGAATCATTAAAGATCACTAAGAACAATAGCATGCCAACAAATTGGATAACTCAGAAGAAATGGAAGTCTTCAAAGGTGAATTCTAACATTTAATATTCGTAGCAGCAATGTCCACAACAGCCAAACTGTGGAAAGAGCTGAGATGCCCTTCAACAGATGAATTGATAAAGAAGATGTGGTTCATATATACAGTGGAGTATTACTCAGCCATCAGAAAGGATGAATACCCATCATTTGCATCAACATGGATGGAACTGGAGGGGATTATGTTAAGTGAACTAAGTCAAGCAGAGAAAGTCAATTATCATATAGTTTCACTTATATGTGGAACCTAAGGAATAGCATGGAGGACATTAGGAGAAGGAAGGGAACAATGAAGGGGGGGAAACCAGAGGGGGGCTGGAGATGAACCATGAGAGACTATTGACTCTGAGAAACAAACTGAGGGTTTTGGAGGGGGGGTGGGTGAGGGGATGGGTTAGCCCAGTGATGTGTATTAAGGAAGGCACATATTGCACGGAGCACTGTGTGTTATATGCAAACAATGAATCATGGAACACTACATCAAAAACTAATGATGTACTGTATGGTGACTAACATAACATAATAAAAAAATAAATTTAAAAAATGAAGAAGAGTTAGTACTTATCCTCAAATTACAATGGACTCATGAATAATGTGAGGGTAAGGGGCCCCAAGCCCCTGACCAGTAAAGAATCTGTATATATCTTTTGACACTCTAAAAACTTAACTACTAACAGTCTACTCTTGACTGGAAGCCTTACTGATAACAAAGTCAACATGTATCTTGTATGTTATATGTATTATATACTATATTCTTATAATGCTAGTGAAAAGAGAATATTAAAATCTTAAGAGAAAATACATTTACTGTGCAGTACAGTAAAAAGGAAGCACCCCACATGGTTAGGAAACTTGATCCTGGAGTGAGACCACCTCCTAAATTCTCTATCTAGGAATGAGGGAAATTTCCTTGCAAGCAAAGTCTGGGAGAAGGGCCAAGAACAGGGGATGGCAGAGTACCTTTGCCCATCTCTCTAGGTCACTGTTCCAGCTGACCTCCTCTGTGTGAGTCTAACACTCTTTCTGCTTATGGACATGCTGGGAAGAGGTGAGCTGCCAGTTCCCCAACAGTATTAGCTCCCTGCTTCAGAGAACTTTGAGCACCAGTGACAGCATCCCTCCCCCTTTCAGCTCCGTGGCTCAGGCTCCTCCTGCCCGGTGCTATCTTGACCCCAGTGTTCTCCTGGACCCCTCACCTTGGGGTCACGCAGTTTATCATTCTGTGGTACTTGACCAACTCCAGCCAGTGAGTGGCCCTGACACTTTGGCAAGAATCCCTCCCCAGAGCCAGTGTCTTTGCATTTCTCAGTTCGAGATCTCAATTAACCAAGCTCCACCCATTAGTATGCCTTCAGGATTCACGGCTGGTCATTCAGACAGCCCCAACAGCAT
Organism: Mirounga leonina; assembly: GCF_011800145.1. Lineage (NCBI taxonomy): Eukaryota > Metazoa > Chordata > Mammalia > Carnivora > Phocidae > Mirounga > Mirounga leonina. The sequence goes on from NW_023270377.1 coordinate 62,633,904, forward strand.
CTGAGAACAGCATGTGAATGCTAACAGCAGGTGAGAACCCTGCTGTTTCAACCTTCTTTCTTCCACCTCTTCCTTTCAATGTCTAGTTATTTGGCAACTTCTATCTTTCAATCACAATGTATAACATGTATTAAAAACAAAAATCCACACATAAGTGGATTTATGCAGGCTAAACCCATGTTGTTCAAGGGTCAACTAAATTCCAAAAAATTGAAGAGGAAGGAATGCTTCTGATTTCATTTTTACAAGGAGAATATCATACAGATACCAAACCCAGAAAAGGGCACACCACAAAAAAAGAAAACTACAGGCCAATATCTCTGATGAACATAAATGCAAAAATCTTTAACAAAATATCAGCAAACTGAGTTCAACAGCACATTAAAAGGATCATGATCAACATGGATTTATTCCATGGATGTAAGAATAGTTTGACATCAGCAAATCAATCAAGATTCATCACATTGACAAAACGAAGGTTAAAAACTCATGATCATCTGCATAGATGCAGAAAAAGTATATGAAAAAATTCAACATCCTTTTATGACAAAAACTCTCATCAAAGTGGGTACAAAGGGAACATTATTAACATAATAAAGCCCATTTATCACAAACTCACAGCTAACATCAGACTCAGTGGTGAAAAGCTGCAAGCTTTTCCTCTAAGATCAGGAACAAAATACTGATGCCCAGTTTTGTGACTTTTATTCAAAACAGTACTAGAAGTCCTAGCCAGAGCAATTAAACAAGAAAAGGGAAAAAAAGACAATCAAATTGGAAAGGAAGAAGTAAAACTCTTACTGTTTACAGATGGTATGATACTATACATAGAAAACCCTAAAGACTCCACCAAAAAACTATTAGAACAAATGAATTTTGTACAGTTGCAAGATACAAAATTAACATACAGTTGCATTTCTATAAACTAATAATGAAGTATAAGAAATTAAGAAAATAAATCCGTTTATAATTTTATACCAAAAAGAATAAAATATGTACGAATAAATTTAACCAAGGAAGTGAAAGATCTGTACTCTGAAATCTATAAGATAATCACAAAAGACAAAACAAATAAATGGAAAGATATTACATTCTCATGGATTGGATGAATTAATATTGTTAAGTCCATACCTCCAAAGCAATCTACAGATTCAGTGCAATCTCTATCAAAATACCAATGGTATTTTTTTTTTCAAAACCAGAAAAAATAATCCTCAAATTTGTATGGAGCCACAAAAGACTCTGAATAGCCATAGGAATCTTGAGAAAGAGGAAAAAAGCTGGCAATATCATATTCCCCGATTTCAGAACTATATTACAAATCTATAGTAATCAAAACTGTATGGTACTGGTACAAAAATAGCCACACAGATTGATGGCATTGGAGAAACTGGAAATAAACACACACTTATATGGTCAATTAATCTATAACAAAGGAGGCAAGAATATACAATGATGAAAATAGTCTTTTCAACAAATGGTGCTGGGAAAACTGGACAGTTACATGCAAAAGAATAAAACTGGACCACTATCTTATACCATATATGAAAATAAATTCAAAATGGATTAAAGACTCTGAATGTAAGACTGAAATTATTAAACCCCTAGATGAAAACATAGGTAGTAAGCTGTTTGACATCAGTCTTAGCGGTATTTTTTTTAACCAGTCCCCTCAGGCAAGGGCAATAAAAGTTAAACAAATGAATTACACCAAGCTAAAAAGCTTTTGCACAGCAAAGGAAACGATCAACAAAACAAAATGCAACTTATTGAATGAGAGTAGACATTTGCAAATCATATACCTAGTAAGGGGTAATATCCAAAAATACAAAGAACTTCTACAACTCAATAGCTAATAAACAACCTGATTTTTAAAATGGGCAGAAGAAGGGGGAGGAGCAAGATGGCGGAGGAGTAGGAGACCTAAATTTCGTCTAGTCCCAGGAATTCAGCTACATAGGGATTAAACCATTCTGAACACCTTCAAACTCAGCAGGAGATAGAAGAAAAGAATAGCAGTAACTCTCTGAACAGAAAAGCGACCACTTTCTGGAAGGTAGGACGTGCGGAGAAGTGAATACGAGGTGATATTTGGGAAGATAGACCGTGGGGGGAAGAGGCCTCCGTCGGCCACTTCTGGCAAGTGATAGAGCAGCAGAGCACAAAATCGGAACTTTTAGAAGTCTGCTCTGCTGAGGGACATCACTCCAGTGGCTAAGCGGGGGTGGAACCCTCGCTGGGACAATGTGGTCGCAGGACCCTTGGGGTCACAGAAAGACTGGGGGTGCCTGAGTGTGGCAGAGCTCCCAGGTATCAGAGTGGGGAAGCCAGCTGCAGAGACGGAACTGAGGCGCGGGCTCTCAGCTTGGGGTCGCCATAAACCATGATCTGCGGCGCAGTCGGGCCACTGCTCTTCCAGCAAGGACCCGACAAGCGGCAGATCCGGGGAGACTCCACTTCCTCCCCGACGAGGAGTGGCGTGGGAGTGCACTGCAGGGATCTGCTGGGTTTGGAGACTCCAAACGGGGTCATGAGCCAGAGATAGAAATGCTTGGTCACAGGCCGGGTGAGCATGGAGTGCAGCTGGAGACCGGGGAGATGGGCATGACTGACTGCTTTTCTCTGGGGGCGCACTGAGGAGTGGGGCCCCAAGTTCTCAGCTCCTCTGGGGCGGAGATTGGGAGGCTGCCATTTTCATGCTCATCCTCCAAAGCTGAATGGAAAGCTTGCAGGGAACAGAATCTCCCGAGAGCAAAACCAAGCAGATTACTTAGCCCGGACCTGGCGAGGGTGGGGCAATTCTGCCTCTGGCAAAGATATTTGAGAACCACAGCAACAAGCCCCTCCTCCAGAAGATCAGCAAGAACAGCCAGCCAAGACCAAGTTTACTGATCAATGAGAATGGCAGAACTCCAGCCCTAGGGGAATACAGCACATAGAATTCATGGCTTTCTTCCCATGATTCTTTAGTCTTTCAAAGTTAATATTTTTAATTTTCCTTTTTTTCTTAATTTTTCTTTTTCCCTTTTTCAACCAACATCTTATCAATGCTTTTTTAAAAACCTTTTTTATTCATTTTTAGAGTCATATTCTATCCCTTCATAGTAGTTAACCTTATTTTTATTATATATATAAGTTGTTCTCGCTTTAAAATTTTGGGATACAGTTTCTTCTAACAGACCAAAATATACCCTAAATCTCTAGTGTATGGCTTTGTTCTAGTCTCCTGCCTGATCACATTCTCTCCCGCCTTTTTAAAAATTTCTCTTCTTTCTTTTTTCAACCAACTTCTTATATTATCAATTCTTTTTATAAATTCTTTTATAATTTTCATCTTTACAGTCATATTCCATCACTTCATCATATTTACCCTTATTTTTGTACATATATAGGCTTTTCTTTCTTTAAAATTTTGGGAGGCAGTTTCTTCTAACAAACCAAAATACACCCAAAATCTAGTGTGTGGCACTGATCTATTCACCAGCCTGATCATATTTGACCATATTCTTCTTCTTTTTTTTTTTAAATCTTTTTCTCTTTCTTTCTTTCTTTTCCCCTGGTTTCAAGTCTCTTCTGATTCGTTTAGTGTATATTTTTCTGGGATCATTGTTACCCTGTTAGCATTTTGTTCTCTCATTCATCTATTCTCCTCTGGACAAAATGACAAGATGGAAAAAATCACCTCAAAAAAAAGAACAAGAGGCAGTACCGACTGCCAGGGACCTACTCAATATGGACATTAGTAAGATGTCGGAACTAGAGTTCAGAATGACGATTTTAAAGATACCAGCTGGGCTTAAATAAAGCATGGAAGATACTAGAGAAACCCTTTCTGGAGAAATAAAAGAACTAAAATCTAACCAAGTTGAAATCAAAAAAGGCTATTAATGAGGTGCAATCAAAAATGGAGGCTCTAACTGCTAGGATAAAGGAGGCAGAAGAGAGAATTAGTGATATAGGACCAAATGATGGAAAATAAAGAAACTGAGAAATAGAGAGATAAACTCCTGGATCACGAGGGCAGAATTCGAGAGATAAGTGATACGATAAGATGAAACAATATTAGAATAATTGAGATCCCAGAAGAAGAAAGGGGGGGGGGGCAGAAGGTATATTGGAGCAAATTATAGCAGAGAACTTCCCTAATTTGGGGAAAGAAACAGGCATCAAAATCCAGGAGGCACAGAGAATGCCCCTCAAAATCAATAAAAATAGGTCAACACCCCGACATCTAATAGTAAAACTTACGAGTCTCATAGACAAAGAGAAAATCCTGAAAGCAGCTTGAGACAAGAGGTCTGTAACCTACAACGGTAGAAATATTACATTGGCAACAAACCTATCCACAGAGATCTGGCAGGCCAGAAAGGACTGGCATGATATATTCAGAGCACTAAATGAGAAAAATATGCAGCCAAGAATACTATATCCAGCTAGGTTGTCATTGAAAATAGAAGAAGAGATAAAAAGCTACCAGGACAAACAAAAACTAAAAGAATTTGCAAATACCAAACCAGCCCTATAAGAAATATTGAAAGGGGTCCTCTAAGCAAAGAGAGAGCATAAAAGTAACACAGACCAGAAAGGAATAGAGACAATACACAGTAACAGTCACCTTACCTTAGGAAATACAATGGCACTAAATTCATATCTTTCAATAGTTACCCTGAATGTAAATGGGCTAAATGCCCCAGTCAAAAGACACAGGGTATCAGATTGGATAAAAAAACAAGACCCATCGATATGCTATCTGCAAGAGACTCATTTTAGACCCAAAGACACCTCCAGATTGAAAGAGAGGGGGTGGAAAACAATTTACCATGCTAATGGACACCAAAAGAAAGCTGGGGTGGCAATTCAAGAAATACAAAGAAATACAAACAATTATAAGAACATATTATGAGCAACTATATACCAGCAAATTAGATAATCTGGAAGAAATGGATGCATTCCAAGAGATGTATAAACTACCAAAAGTGAACCAGAAAGAAATAGAAAACCTGAACAGACCTATAACCACTAAGGAAATTGAAGCAGTCATCAAAAATCTCCCAACAAACAAGAGCCCAGGGCCAGACGGCTTCCCAGGGGAATTCTACCAAACATTTAAAGAAGAATTAATACCTATTCTTCTGAAACTGTTCCAAAAAAATAGAAATGGAAGGAAAACTTCCAAATTTGTTTTATGAGGCCACCATTAGCTTGATCCCAAAACCAGACAAAGACCCCATCAAAAAGGAGAATTACAGACCAATATCCCTGATGAACATGAATGCAAAAATTCTCACCAAAATAGTAGCCAGTAGGATACAACAGTACATTAAAAGGATTATTCACCATGATCAAGTGGGATTTATTCCTGGGCTGCAAGGTTGGTTCAACATTCGCAAATCAATCAATGTGATAAAATACATTAATAAAAGAAAGAACAAGAACCATATGATCCTCTCAATAGATGCAGAAAAAGCATTTGACAAAGTACAGCATCCTTTCTTGATCAAAACTCTTCAGAGTATAGGCATAGAGGGTACATACCTCAATATCATAAAAGCCATCTATGAAAAACCCACAGCGAGTATCATTCTCAATGGGGAAAAACAGAGTTTTCACCCTAAGATCAAGAACATGGCAGTGATGTCCACTACCATCACTGCTATTCAACATAGTACTAGAAGTCCTAGCCACAGCAATCAGACAACCAAAAGAAATAAAAGGCATCTGAATCGGCAAAGAAGAAATCAAACTCTCACTCTTTGCAGATGATATGATACTTTATGTGGAGAACCCAAACGACTCCACCCCAAAACTGCTAGAACTCATACAGGAATTCAGTAAAGTGGCAGGATATAAAATCAATGCACAGAAATCAGTGGCATTCCTATACACCAAGACAGAAGAAAGAGAAATTAAGGAGTCAATCCCATTTACAATTGCACCCAAAACTGTAAGATACCTAGGAATAAATCTAATCAAAGAGGCAAAGGATCTGTACTCAGAAAACTATAAAATACTCATGAAAGAAATTGAGGAAGACATAAAGAAATGGAAAAACGTTCCATGCTCATGGATTGGAAGAACAAATATTGTGAAGATGTCAATGCTACCTAGAGCAATCTGCACATTCAAAGCAATCCCTATCAAAATACCATCCACTTTTTTCAAAGAAATGGAACAAATCATCCTAAAATTTGTATGGAACTAGAAAAGACCCCGAATAGCCAGAGGAATGTTGAAAAAGAAAAGCAAAGCTGGCGGCATCACAATTCCAGACTTCCAGCTCTATTACAAAGCTGTCATCATCAAGACAGTATGGTACTGGCACAAAAACAGACACATAGATCAGTGGAACAGAATAGAGAACCCAGAAATGGACCCTCAACTCTATGGTCAATTCATCTTTGACAAAGCAGGAAAGAATGTCCAATGGAAAAAAGCCTCTTCAACAAATGGTGTTGGGAAAATTGGACAGCCACATGCAGAAGACTGAAACTGGACCATTTCCTTACACCACACACAAACATAGACTCCAAATGGTTGAAAGACCTAAATGTGAGACAGGAGTCCATCAAAATCCTAAAGGAGAACACAGGCAGCAACCTCTTTGACCTCAGCCGCAGCAACTTCTTCCTAGAAACATCGCCAAAGGCAAGGGAAGCAAGGGCAAAAATGAACTATTGGGACTTCATCCAGATAAAAAGCTTTTGCACAGCCAAAGAAACAGTCAACAAAACCAAAAGACAACTGACAGAATGGGAGAAGATATTTGCAAATGACATATCAGATAAAGGGCTAGTATCCAAAATCTATAAAGAACTTCTTAAACTCAACACCCAAAGAACAAATGATCCAATCAAGAAATGGGCAGAAGACATGAACAGACATCTTTCCAAAGAAGACACTGAAATGGCCAACAGACAGATGAAAAAGTGTTCAACATTGCTCGGCATCAGGGAAATCCAAATCAAAACCTCAGTGAGATACCACCTCACACCAGTCAGAATGGCTAAAATGAACAAGTCAGGAAACGACAGATGTTGGCGAGGATGTGGACAAAGGGGAACCCTCCTACACTGTTGGTGGGAATGCAAGCTGGTGCAGCCACTCTGGAAAACAGTATGGAGGTTCCTTAAAATGTTCAAAATAGAGCTACCGTGTGACCCAGCAATAGCACTAATGGGTATTTACCCCAAAGATAAAATGTAGTGATCCAAAGGGGTACATGCACCCTGATGTTTATAGCAGCAATATCCACAATAGCCAAACTGTGGAAAGAGCCAAGATGTACATCAACAGATGAATGGATACAGAAGAAGTGGTATATATATACAATGGAATATTATGCACCCATCAAAAGGAATGAAATCTTGCCATTTGCAATAACATGGATGGAACTGGAGGGTATTATGCTGAGCAAAATAAGTCAATCAGAGAGACATGTATCATATGACCTCACCGATATGAGGAATTCTTAATCTCAGGAAACAAACTGAGGGTTGCTGGAGTGGTGGGGGCTGGGAAGGATGGGGGGGGGCTGGGTGATAGACACTGGGGAGGGTATGTGCTATGTGAGCACCGTGCATTATGTAAGACTGTTGAATCACAGACCCGTACCTCTGATACAAATAATACATTATATGTTAAAAAAAAAACATAAAAGAAGATAGTAGGAAGGGAAAAATGAAGTGGGGGGAATCAGAGGGGGATACAAACCATGAAAGACTATGGACTCTGAGAAACAAACTGAGGGTTCTAGAGGGGAGGGGGGTGGAGGGATGGGTTAGCCTGGTGATGGGTATTAAAGAGGGCACGTATTGAATGGAGCAGTGGGTGTTACACGCAAACAAAGAATCATGGAACACTACATCAAAAACTAATGATGTAATGTATGGTGATTAACATAATAAAATAAAAAAATAATGGGCAGAAGACTTAAATAGATATTTTTCCAAAGAAGACATGAGAAGGCCAACAAGCATGTGAAAAGATGCTCGACATCACTAATCATCAGGAAAATGCAAATCAAAACCACAATGAGATATTTCCTCATTCCTATGAGAATGGCTAGTATCAAAACAACAAAAATACCAAGTGTTGGTGAGGTTGTGGGAGAAAGGAAATGCTTATACTTTGTTGGTGGGAATATAAATTAGTGTAGCCAGTATGGAAAATCATATGGAGGTTGGTGGTAGACAAGATAGATAGAAGGCGATTAAGAGGTACAGACGTCCAGTTATAAAATAAGTAACTGATGGGGTTGTCATATACAGCATAGGGAATATAGTCAATAACATGGTAACTTTGTACAGATGACAGTAACTAGACTTACTGTGGGAATTATTTTATAATGTGTAAAAGTATCTAATTACTATGATATACACCTGAAACTAATGAGATATGGTACATCAATTATACTTTAATTAAAAAAATAAATTTGCAAATCAACCCATATACCCAGCACTCCTAATTTCCCTTACCCTGCTACTTTTTTTCTTTTCTCAAAGCAGGTATCACTTCCTAACACTATAAAATATACTTATGTCTGGTGTGGAGTCTCTCATTCTGCTCCCCAAGGTTAGAGATCTTTGTTTTGTTTACTGATGCATTTAAACTCCCAGAGTTAATATTTTAGTGTCTCAGTAAATACCAGTTGAAGAATAAATGAATTCTTAAAGAAAAACATGTAAAAAGCTGTGAAACTAAAGCAATAGTTCAGAAAAATCTGACCAAGAGAGCTCCCTTCTGAAACTTTATTTTTCCTTTTTACTCAGCCTGAAATTTCACCAATTATGAATTTGACTTAAGTGATGTCTTTTTTTTTAATGCCAATACTATAATGGTGGTGCTAAGAACTCAGTTACTAATGCATTATTGTGAATTGATTTGAGTTTATCACTCCCTTTCAGTCTCTAATGGACAACAGCTTCCTGATGAGAACAGAAAGAGAAAGTAGGACATTTTGGAACATAGACCACACTAGGGAGTGTGGAAATCCTGGGTTAGAGCCAGAGTGGGGTGGCTTACGGCACCATAATATGGCTCAGCCTGAGAGATGGAAGTGGTAATGTCACATTTACATGTTAATGCTTAGTTCTGTGATGATCTTTTCAAAATCCCTCCAAAAAAAGCTTGTTTAGATCAATGACCGCCTCTGTTAAATTGATTACATCTGTTGGCCAAGTATAACCTAATTTCAAAAATGTGCCCAGCAGGAACTTGTTTAAAGGAGTAAATGGGAACAGGGATGGGCTTTTGGTTTCCCAGATCTCTCGATGTGACTTTTGCCAGGAAACTGAAAATGCTTATCAGATTTGCTTCATCTAGAAAGAATGGTTCTGTGTTTCCCTTGCAGGTCTCTACAGGCCAGTCCATCTGATGAACTATCCAGATTTCACTATCCAACACTGTGACACTTCCATAATTTATTTGGCTGCCATGAATAATGCCAGTATTCCAATACACACAAACATCACTTTATGGCTATTTTAGGATTGTTAGATTGTTGATGGTCAAGCTTTTCAGAGTCAACCCATCATCCCTTGGTGTCCAGAGATACGAGATCCATTCAAAGACCTGAACCAAACAACTGTGGGATAATGATGAGATGCTGTGTGGGGATGGCATGAGCAGTGGTGCATTGAAGAGCTCAGGCTTAAAAGTTTGTGACCATTAAAGTTATTCATAATCTATATGGCAGCAGAAGCTTAATGAAATCACTTTCCTCCCACCCTTCCTGCCAACCAAATGACTATTTGTAGCATCATTTGAGGTGTTTGAGAAAACGAGGAAAACAGGATGAGAGACCTGTGGACTCACAGGCATTGTGTCCCTGTGAGCCAAATGGAGGGATGTCTTTACAGAAAAACTGGAAATTCCTCTAAAAATTCTCCTGAATTGAAAGTCTTCTACAACAATAATAAAAGCTACTATTTACTGAATGCTCACTCCTTGCCAAGCACTATCTATACAAGATTGCTTTCAATCCTCATAATAGCTCCTAGACATGTTATCCTTGTCATACATATGAAAAAAACTAAGGTTCAGGTCATTGGATATTTGCCTAGGTGGCCAAATGGAGGAAGGGGCAGAATCAGGGCCCAAACCAGTGGTTAATACCCATGTTCTTCTTTATTATATTGTCTCTACACAGGGATGATGAGGGGGTATCCAGGTCTCTTGGCTCTGTCTGTAGAGAGAATGTTTCAAGAGATTTATTTTACACCAGAAATTTCCCCTATTAGAGCTCAGCATTACATTTTAGAATAAGAAGTCCCTTCATCCTTGTCTTCTCACCAGTCCCTCTGACTAAGAATGGTGTGGACTCAGCTTCTTCCTCCCCTCTGGCTACCAGCTGCCTACAGAAAGCACACATTCTCTGGTGCTTCGTGTCATAAGCTACATATCGTGAAGCCTGTGGATCAGATCTAGGGAGCAACATCAATAAGATGCGACATAGGAGTTCTTGACATTGCTCCCTCTCAACAAGAAGAACAACTAACAATGATTCATGAACAAGACACCACCAAAAAGTTCCTGAAATATGGGGGGTGAGGCTGAAGCACATCCCTGTACCACAGAGACAATGACAGACTAAATTAGAAAGAGTTCGAGAAGTGGCTACACAGTGACTGCATTGCCCATTGAAAGAGGTCTCCTCTGAGCCTCGGGTTCCTCCATTGGGAAAGAGACAACCAGCACCCAGGGGGACAACCAGTGTCCCCCACCCCATAGCACTGTGGGTTACTATGGCCCCTAATCTGGTCTTGTCTTATGGGGATTGCAGGGGTTCTTCAGGCCACATCTGGCCAGAGAGGCTAGAGAGATCACCAGAAAGCTATGTAGCCCAGCACTGCTTGAGCTGAGAGCTGAGCAGGCAGAGCTGAACCCTCGTAGAGCAAAGCCAGTAGTAGGCATGGAGAGTTCCCCTGCTACACCCAGGCAGGGGAATAAATTCATAGCCTAGGCTGAGCCTCTCCTGACCAGAAATCCTGTCTGGGAAAAATTGGGACAGGCCTGACGTGGTCTCTCCTCATCCTGCACAGACAAGGGAACTGTGACATAACCTCACCTGCTATAGAGTGTCTCCTGGCACCGTATGGCCAGAAGGGTTGGCAATAATACCTGGAAGTTGTGTAAGCAGAGGGAGAGGCAGGCATAACCAATAACTTGTAGAGCAAGGCTCATGGCCCTGTTTGGCCAGAAAACTTGACCCACAGTCAGCTTAAGTTAGAACAATGAGCAAAAAGCTTCACCTGCTTTAGAACTGCTTCTCCCACTATGCTCTGACAGAGAAACTAATACATAGCTCCATTCATTGCTGAATATAGCCTTCAGCCTGCCTGACTAGTGAACATAACCAGAGCATTTGGGAAGCTCTGTAGTCCATCCAACAGCCCAGATTACAATGGCACTTGAGCAGAAAGCACAGCTTGTGACTTTCCCCAATGGCACAGCAAAACAGGTGGCCTCACCTGAACAGAGAATTCAGTGCACATTCTTGCCCAATTCAGGTCCCCAAACAATAAGGCATACATGCCCTGGGTCCTGTCCCAGGGCAGGGAAGCTAATTTATGACCCCATTTATTACTAACCATAGAACCTGGTCCTGACCATGTAGCAAGCTTGTGAAGTTACATACAGGGGGATGCCCATAAGACTATGAGCAGATTTCTGAACAGAAACTTTCTAGGCCAGAACAAAATGGGATGACACATTCAAAGTACTTAGGGAAAAAAACTGTCAACTCAAAAGTCTATATTTGGTGAAGCTGTACTTCAGAAATAAAATAGGGGTAAAGAGTTTCCTGAGAAAACAAAATTTTCAAAAAAGTTTGAGACCAAAAAAAAAAAAAAAAAAAAGAAAAGAAAATGCAACATAAAAAATCTTATGGGATGCAGCAAAAGCAGTCCTAAGAAAGAAGTTCATAGCAAAAAAGGCCTGCATTAAAAAGAATGATCCCATTCAGTTTTCCCTCCCTTCCCCTATGATCCTCTGTGCTGTTTCTCTGGGAAACAAACTGAGGGTTTCAGAAGGGGAGGTGAGTGAGGGGATGGTGTAACTGGGTGATGGGCATTAAGGAGGGCATGTTATGTGATGAGCACTGGGTGTTATACCCAACTGATGAATCACTGGATGCTACATCTGAAACTAATATGTTGGCTAATTGAATTGAATTGAAATAATAAATAATAAATAATAAAAATAATAAAAAAGATGATGTTAGTTGAAAAAAAAAAAGAGGAATGATCTCAAATAAACAACATCCCTGCCCATCTTAAGGAACTAGACAAAGAACTAAGCCCAAAGTTAGCAGAAGAAAGGGAAAAATAAAAACTAGAGTAGAAATAAATGAAATAAAGAACATAAATGTAATAAAAGATTAACCAAACTAAGAGTTGGTTCTTTGGAAAGATAAATAAAATTGACAAACACACTAACCATAGAAAAAAGAGAGGAACCAAATGAATAAGATATAAATGAAAAATGAATGAAACAACATACACCACAGAAATAAGGATCATAAGAGGTTACTATGAACAACTCTATGCCAACAAACTGGACAACCTAGTTGAAATGGAAAAATTCTTAGAAACATATAACCTATCAAGATTAAAACAGGAAGAAATAGAAAACTTGAAGATATCAATTACTAGTAAGGAGATTGAATCAATAATCAAAAATCTCCCAACAGGGGCTCAGTTGGTTAAACATCTGACTCTTGATCTCAGCTCAGATATTGATCTCAGGGTCATGAGTTCAAGCCCCACGTTGGGCTCAATGCTGGGCATGGAGACTACTTAAAAAAAACAAACAAAAAACAACTCCCCAAAAAGAAAAGCCCAGACCGGATGGCTTCACTGGTGAATTTTCTTTTCTTTTTTTTTTTATTATGTTAGTCACCATACAGTACATCATTAGTTTTTGATGTAGTGTTCCAGGATTCATTGTTTGCGTATAACACCCAGTGCTCCATGCAATACATGCCTTCCTTAATACCTATCATCAGGCTAGGCCATCCCCCATCCCCCTTCCCCCCTCCCCTCTAAAACCCTCAGTTTGTTTCTCGGAGTCCATAGTCTTTCATGGTTCGTCTCCCCCCTCTGATTTCCCACCCTTTATTTTCTCCTTCCTTCTCTTAATATCCTCCATGCTATTCCTTATGTTCCAGAAATAAGTGAAACCATATGATAATTGACTTTCTCTGCTTGACTTATTTCACTTAGCATAATCTCCTCCAGTCCCATCCATGTTGATGCAAAAGTTGGGTATTCATCCTTTCTGATGGCTGAGTAATATTCCATTGTATATATGGACCACATCTTTATCCATTCGTCTTTTGAAGGGCATCTTGGCTCTTTCCACAGTTTGGCTATTGCGGACATTGCTGCTAAGAGCATTGGGGGAGCATATGGCCCTTCTTTTCACTACATCTGTGTCTTTGGGGTATATACCCAGTAGTGCAATTGCTGGCTCATAGGGTAGCTCTATTTTTAATTTTTTGAGGAACCTCCACGCTGTTTTCCAAAGTGGCTGTACCAGCTTGTATTCCCACCAACAGAGGGTTCCCCTTTCTCCACAACCTCTCCAACATTTGTTGTTTCTTGCCTTGTCAATTTTTGCCATTCTTTGTAAGGTGGTATCTCAATGTGGTTTTAATTTGAATTTCCCTGATGGCTAATGATGATGAACATTTTTTCATGTGTCTGTTAGCCATTTGTATGTCTTCTTTTGAGAAGTGTCTGTTCATGTCTTCTGCCCATTTTTTGACTGGATTATTTGTTTTATGGGTGTTGAGTTTGAGAAGTTCTTTATAGATCTTGGATATCACCCTTTGTCTGTAGTGTCATTTGCAAAAATCTTCTCCCATTCCGTGGGTTGCCTCTTTGTTTTGTTGACTGTTTCCTTTGCTGTGCAGAAGCTTTTTATCTTGATGAAGTCCCAAAAGTTCATTTTCACTTTCATTTCCCTTGCCTTTGGAGATGTGTCTTGAAAGAAGTTGCTATGGCCAATGTCGAAGAGGTTACTGCCTATGTTCTCTTCTAGGATTTTGATGGATTCCTATTTCACATTGAGGTTTTTCATCCATTTTGAGTTTATCTTTGTGTATGGTGTAAGAGAGTGGTTTTTATTCTTCTGTATATAGCTGTCCAATTTTCCCAGCACCATTTATTGAAGAGACTGTCTTTTTTCCATTGTATATTTTTTCCTGCTTTGTCGAAGATTTTTTGACCTTCGAGTTGAGGGTCCATATCTGGGCTCTCAATTCTGTTCCATTGGTCTATGTGTCTGTTTTTGTGCCAGTACCATGCTGTCTTGGTGATCACAGCTTTGTAATATAGCTTGAAATCAGGCAACGTGATGCCCCCAGCTTTGTTTTTCTTTTCAACATTTCCTTGGCAATTCAGGGTCTTTTCTGATTCCATACAAATTTTAGGATTGTTTGTTCCAGCACTTTGAAAAATGCCATTGGTATTTTGATTGGGATGGCGTTGAAGGTATAGATTGCTCTGGGTAGCATAGACATTTTAACAAGGTTTATCCTTCCAATCCACGAGCATGGAATATTTTTCCATTTTTTTATGTCTTCTTCAATTTCTTTCATGAGTTTTCTGTAGTTCCTAGAGTATAGATCCTTTACCTCTTTGGTTAGGTTTATTCCGAGGTATCTTATGGTTTTTGGTGCTATTGTAAATGGAATCGTTTCTTTAATTTCTCTTTCTACAGTTGCGTTGTTAGTGTATAAGAAAGCAACTGATTTCTGTGCATTGATTTTGTATCCTGCCACATTACTGAATTGCCGTATGAGTTCTAGTACTTTGGGGGTGGAGTCTTTTGGGTTTTCCACATAAAGTAGCATGTCATCTGTGGAGAGAGTTTGACTTCTTTGCCAATTTGAATACCTCTTATTTCTTTTTGTTGTCTGACAGCTGTTATTAGTACTTCTAGTACTATGTTGAACAATAGTGGCAAGAGTGGGCATCTTTGTCATGTTCCTGAGAATGATATTCACTGTAGGTTTTTCATAGATGGATTTTATGAAATTGAGGAATGTTCCCCTCTATCCCTATAGTCTGAAGAGTTTTAATCAGGAAAGGATGCTGTATTTTGTCAAATGCTTTTTCTGCATCAACTGAGAGAACCATATGGTTCTTCTCTCTCCTCTTATTAATGTGTTGTATCACATTGATTGACTTGCGAATGTTGAACCACCCTTGCATCCCAGGGATAAATCCCACTTGGTCATGGTAGATGATCCTTTTAATGTACTGTTGGATCCTATTAACTAGGATTTTGTTGAGAATTTTGGCATCCATATTCATTGGGGATATTGGTCTGAAATTCTCCTTTTTGATGGGGTCTTTGCCTGGTTTGGGGATCAAGGTAATCCTGGCCTCATAGAATGAGTTTGGAAGCTTTCCTTCTGTTTCTATTTTTTGAAACAGCTTCAGTAGAATAGGTATTATTTCTTCTTTGAATGTCTGGTAGAATTCCCCAGGGAATCCATCAGGCCCTGGACTCTGGTTTTTTGGGAGGTTTTTGATCACTGCTTTAATCTCGTTACTGGTTATTAGTCTATTCAGGTTGTCAATTTCTTCCTGTTTCAGTCTTGGTAGTTTATAGGTTTCCAGGGAGGAATTCATTTCTTCCAGGTTGCTTAATTTATTGGCATATAGTTGTTGATAATAATTTCTAATTTGTTTCTATTTCCTTGGTGTTAGTCATGATCTCTCCCCTTTCATTCATAATTTTATTAATTTGGGTCCTTTCTCTCTTCTTTTGGATAAGTCTGGCCCAGTGGTTTATCAATCTTATTAATTCTTTCAAAGAACCAGCCTCTAGTTTTGTTGATCTGATCTACTGTATTTCTGGTTTCTAATTCATTGATCTATGCTCTAATCTTATTTCTCTTCTAATGCATGGCTTAGGCATCATTTGTTGCTTTTTCTCCAATTCTTTAAGGTGTGAAGTTCATTGAATTTGGGATTTTTCTATTTTTTTTTTGAGTGAGGCTTGGATGGCTATGTATTTCCCCCTTAGACCGTCTTTGCAGTATCCCACTGGTTTTGGACCGATGTGTTTTCATTCTCATTGGTTTCCATGAATTGTTTAAGTTCTTTGATTTCCTGGTTGACCCAAACATTCTTGAGCAGAGTGGTCTTTAGCTTCCAAGTGTTAGAATTTCTTCCAAATTTTTTCTTGTGATTGAGTTCCAGTTTTAAAGCATTATGGTCTGAGAATATGCAGGGAATAATATCAATCTTTTGGTATTGGTTGAGACCTGATTTGTGACCCAGTATATGGTCTATTCTGGAGAAAGTTTCCTGTGCACTCGAGAAGAATGAGTATTCTGTTGTTTTAGGGTGGAATGTTCTGTATATGAGTTCCATCTGGTCCAGTGTGTCATTCAAAGCTCTTGTTTCTTTGTTGATTTTCTGCTTAGATGATCTATTGCTGAGAGTGGAGTGTTGAGGTTCCTACAATTAACATATTATTATCAATATGACTCTTTATTTTGGTTAACAGCTGGTTTATGTAGGTGGCTTCTCCCATGTTGGAGGCATAGATATTTATAATTGTTAGATCTTCTTGTTGGATAGACCCTTTAAGAATGATATAGTGTCCTTCTGTGTCTCTAACTACAGTCTTTAGCTTAAAATCTAATTTGTCTAATATGAGAATTGCTACCCCAGCTTTCTTTTGAGGTCTGTTGGCATGAAAGATGGTTCTCCATCCCTTCACTTTCAGTCTGGATGTATCTTTAGGTTCAAAATGAGTCTCTTATAGGCAACAATATGGATGGGTCCTGTCTTTTTTATCCAATCTGCAACCCTGTGCTGTTTTATGGGAGCATTTAGGCCATTCACATTAAGAGTGATTATTGAAAGATAGGATTTTATTGTCGTCATGTTGCCTGTGAAGTCCTTGTTTCTATAGATTGTCTCTGTAAATTTCTGTTCTATATCACTCTTGGGGTCTTTCTCCTTTTATAGAATCCCCCCTTAATATTTCTTGTAGGGCTGGCTTAGTGGTCACATATTCTTTCAGTTTCTGCCAGTCCTGGAATCTCTGTGTCTCTCCATCCATTCTAAATGACAGCCTTGCCATATAAACTATTCTTGGCTGTATGTTCTTCTCATTTAGTACCCTAAATATGTCTTGCCAGCCCTTTCTGGCTTGCCAGGTCTCTGTGGATAGGTCTGATGTTATTCTGATGTTCCTCCATCTGTATGTAAGTAATCTCTTCCCCAACTGCCCTTAAGATGGTTTCCTTGGTTCTAAGATTTGTGAGTTTTACTATTACATGACGGGGTGTTGGTCTGTTTTCCTTGATCTTGGGAGGGGTCCTCTCTGCCTCTAGGACAAGAATGCTTGTTTCATTCCCCAGATTAGAGAAGTTCTCAGCTATGATTTGCTCAAATATATCTTCTAGTCCTCTCACTCTCTCCACCACCCTCAGGGATTCCAATAATTCTGACATTGGAACGTTTCATGGTATCACTTATTTCTCTAATTATGTTTTCATGGATTTTAAGCTGTTTCTCCCAGGCCTCTTCTTTTCCCTTCTTTTCTATCAGTGTGTCTTCTAGATCACTAATTCATTCTTCTGCCTTGTTTACCCTAGCTTTTATTTATTTTTTTAAAGATTTATTTTTCAACAGAGAGAGAGAGACAGTGAGAGAGGGAACACAAGCAGGGGGAGGGGGAGAGGGAGAAGCAGGCTTCCCGTGGAGCAGGCAGCCCGATGTGGGGCTCGATCCCAGGACCCTGGGATCATGACCTGAGCCGAAGGCAGACGCTTAACGACTGAGCCACCCAGGCGCCCTACCCTAGCTTTTAGAGTATCTAGATTAGATTGGATCTCATTGATAGCATTTTTAAGTTCTGCCAGATCAGCTCTTATTTCTTCCCTTAGAAACTTTAGGTTGCCATTAATCATATTCTCCATCCTAGCTATTGTCTTCATAACTGTTACCCTGAAGTCTATTTCCAACATCTTGCTTACATCTATATCCATTTGTTCTGTGACAAAAGTCACAGTCTCTGAATCTTTCCTATTTTGGGGGTTCCTCCTCTTAGTGATTCTGTTGAAGGGTGGTTGAGGGAATGTACAGAGCCCAGATTATTGACCACAACCCAAGCAAGATGCACCTGTTTTCTAGAGACCTTAGGGTTGTTGGCCTCTTGTTCTTCCAGCCTGTCTTCTGCCCCAAACAGGGCAGAGTGCCTTGCCCCCTGTGGGGGGAAGGGCTCAGTGAAAACCGGGTTTTTTGGGCTTTTGTTCTCTGGTGGCTTTCAGTGTCTCTTCTCAGAATCAGAACAGAAGTGACCATTTCCAAACCTCTGCCTCAGAACAGAGAGATCACAGTCTGTTCTTCAGTGAGCTCTTCAGGCCACACTGTTTCTGTTTCTGTCAGTGCTGCTAATACTGCAGTATCCTGGGTTGTGCGCCCCCCAGCAGCACTCCCAGCCCTTGCCTCCTGGTCCAGGTAGGTCTCTGTCCCTTTGTGCTTCTAAAACAGCCAGCTGCCCCCAGCTCACATGCATGCCCCCACAGCTCCAGGTTTCAGTCCAGGAGGCTGTCCTAAAGTCCTTTCCTTCCACTACTGGTCTGCATGTCTGTGCCTGGTCCCCAGCATGGGGGGCTTTTGCATTCCTGTGTTATTTCACCTTCTCAGCTCAAGTGCTTATGGCAGCCCCCCCCCGTTTATCTTCTGATATCTGCCCATGAAATCATGGCTCCCCACTTCATACCTCCAAATCAACCGCTGGATATTTTCTGTTTGTAGAGATCCAGATATATCTTCTTACATCTCAGGCTGATTTTGTGGGTGTTCAGAGTGGTCTGGTAAATATCCACCTCAATTCAGAGGACCAGTTGAAATAGGGTTCCCTACCTCTCCACCATCTTTTCTCCCTCTCTCACTGGTGAATTTTCCCAAACATTTAATGAAAAGTTAACACCAGTCCTTCTCAAACTCTTTCAAGAAATCTTAGAGAAGGGAACAGTCATCAATTCACTTTACAAAACCAGCATTATCCAGATACCAAGTCCAGATAGGGATACTACTAAAAAAGAAAACTAGAAGCTAATATCTTTGATGAATATAGATGCAAAAATTCCCAACTAAATACTAGCAAACCGAATTTGGCAGCATATTCAAAGGATCATTTACCATGATTAAATGGGATTTATCCCTGAGATGCAAGAATGGTTCAACATATGCCAATCAATGTGATTCATCATATCAATAAAGAATCATATGATCATCTCAATAGATGCAGAAAAAAACATTTGACAAAATTCAACATCTGTTCATGATAAAACACTTAACAAATTAGGCATAAAAGGAACATATCTCAACATAATAGTGGTCACATATGACAAGCCCATAGCTAACATCACACTCATTGGTGATAATTTGAAAACATTTCCTCTTAGATCAGGAACAAGAAAAGGGTGACCTCTCTCACCATTGCCATTCAACATTGTATTTTAAGTCCTAGCTTGAGCAATAGGGAAAGAAAAAAAAAATCAAAATTGAAAAGGAAGCAGCAAAACTGTTTCTATTTGCAGATAACATGATTTTATATGTAGGAAATCCTAAAGACAATCAAAAAATGGTTAGAACTAATCAATAAATTCAGTAATGTTGCAAGATACAAAATTAATATAGAAAAATCAGGAGTGTTTCTGTAACAATAAATTTTCTGAAAAATAAAGATATCAATTCCATTTACAATAGCATAAAAACAGTTAAATATTTAGGAATAATTTTAACCAAGGAGGTGAAAGATCTCTACTTTGAAAACCATAAGATATTGATGAAAGAAACTGAGATGATACAAATAAGTGGAAAGGTATCATGTATTTACAGATCAAAAGATTATTAAAATATCACTACTCACCAAGATACTAGCCAATAGGATCCAACAGTACATTAAAAGGATTGTTCACCACGACCAAGTGGGATTTATTCTTGGGATGCAAGGTGGTTCAATATTTGCAAATCAATCAACATGATAGATCACATTACTAAAAGTCAAGAACCATATGATCCTCTCAATTATGCAGAAAAAGCATTTGACAAAATACAGCATCCTTTCTTCATTAAAATTCTTCAAAATGTAGGGATAGAGGAACCATACCTCAATATCATAAAAGCCATCTATGAAAAGCCCACAATGAATATCATTCTCAGTTTTTTCCCTAAGGTCAGGAACATGACAGGGATACCCACTCTCACCACTGTTGTTCAAAATAGAACTAGAAGTCCTAGCCTCAGCAATCAGACAACAAAAAGAAATAAGAGGTATTCAAATTGGCAAAGAAGAAGTCAAATTCTCACTCTTCACAGATGACATTATATTTTATGTGGAAAACCCAAAAGACTCCACCCCCAAATTCCTAGAACTCATACAGCAATTCAGCAACACAGCAGGATACAAAATCAATGCACAGAAATTAGTTGCACTTCTATACAGTAACTATGTGACTGAAGAAAGAGAAATTAAGGAATTGATCTCATTTACAATTGCACCAAAAACCGTAAGATACCTAGGAACAAACCTAACCGAAGAGGTAAAGGATCTGTACTCTAAAAACTACAGAACACTTATGAAAGAAACTGAGGAAGACACAGAGAGATGGAAAAACATTCTGTGCTCATGGATTGGAAAAATAAATATTGTTAAAATGTCTATACTCCCCAGAGCAATCTACACATTCAATGCAATCCCTATCAAAATACCATCAACTTTTTTCAAAGTGCTAGAACAAACAATCCTAAAATTTGCATGGAACCAGAAAAGACCCCAAATAGCCAGGGGAATGTTGAAAAAGAAAACCAAAGCTGGGGGCATCACAATTCCTGACTTTAAGCTCTATTACAAAGCTGTAATCATCAAGATAGCATGGTACTGGCACAAAAATAGACACATAGATCAAAGGAACAGAAGAGAGAGCCCAGAAATGGACCCTCAACTTTATGGTTAACTAATCTCTGACCAAGCAGGACAGATCATCCAATGGAAAAAAAATGGTCTCTTCAATAAATGGTGCTGGGAGAATTGGACAGCCACATGTACAAGAATGAAACTAGACTCTTACACCATACACAAAGATAAACTCAAAATGGATCAAAGACTTAAATGTGAGACAGGAATCCATCAAAATCCTAGAGGAGAACACAGGCAGCAACCTCTTTGACCTCGGCCACAGAAACTTCTTGAAAGACACATCTCTAAAGGCAAGGGAAACAAAAACAAAAATGAACTATTGGGACTGCATCAGGATAAAAAGCTTCTGCACAGCAAAGGAAATAGTCAACAAAACTAAAAGGCAACCTATGGAATGGGAGAAGATATTTGCAAATGACATATCAGATAAATGACAAATCAGATATCAGATATCAGGCCCTTTATCTGATCTAGATCTAGATCTATCCAAGATCTATAAAGAACTTATCAAACTCAACACACAAAAAAGAAATAATCCAGTCAGGAAATGGGCAGAAGACATGAACAGACATTTCTGCAAAGACGACTTCCAAATGGCCAACAGACACAGGAAAAAAATGCTCAACATCACTTGGCATCAGGGAAATCCAAATAAAAAACCACAATGAGATATCACCTTACACCAGTCAGAGGGCTAAAATTAACAAGACAGGAAACAACAAATGTTGGCAAGTATGTGGAGAAAGGGGTACCCTCTAACACTGTTGGTGGGAATGTAAGCTGGTACAGCCACTCTGGAAAACAGTATGGAGGTTCCTCAGGAAGTTAAAAATAGAGCTACCCTATGGCCCAACAATTGCACTACTATCTACCCCAAAGATATAGATGTAGTGAAATGAAGGGGCACCTGCACCCCAATGTTCATAGCATTAATGTCCACAATAGCCAAAGATGTCCTTCAACAGATGAATGGATAAAAAAGATGTGGTTCATATATACAATGGAATATTAGTCATCAGAAAGGATGAATATCTATCTTTTACATTGATGTGGATGAAATGGAGGGTATTATGCTAAGTGAAATAAGTCAATCAGAGAAAAACAATTATCATATGGTTTCACTCATGTGTGGAATATAAGAAATAGCACAGAGGTTGTAAGGGGAGGGAGAGAAAACTAAATGGGAAGAAATCAGAGAGGGAGACAAGCCATGAGAGACTCTTGACTCTGGGAAACAAACTAAGGGTTATGGAAGGGGAGGTGGATGAGGGATGGGGTACCTGGGTGATGGGCATTAAGGAGGGCACATGATATAATGAACACTGGGTGTTATATGTAACTGATGAATCACTGAACACTACATCAGAAACTAATGATGTACTATATGTTGGCTAATTGAATTTAAATAAAAAAATTAAAATACCAATGACTAAGAAAAAAAATAGAGTGTTATTGGAACAAAAAATATCAGTAGTACCCAAAGCCATCTATAGATTCAGTGTAATGCCTATCAAGATTTAAATGGCATTTTTTTCCCCAGAAATTGAAAAAATACACCTAAAGTTTACATGGAATTTTAGGAAAAGATTCTGAAAAGCTAAAGAAATTCTCAGAGAGAATAAAGCAAGAGACACCACAAATCCTTTTCAAGCTATACTATAAAGCTATAGGAATTAAAACAGGATGGTACTAGCAAAACAGCAAAACCCAGAAAGATAGACCAATGGAACAGAATTGAGAACCCAGAAAAAAAACCCAGCATATAGGTCAACTAATACATGACAAAGGAGCCAAGAATACTCAATGGAGAAGACAATCTCTTTAATAACTGGTGCTGGGAAAGTTGGATATTCACATATAAAATAATCAAACGTGATTTTACCACTCACAAAAATTATCTACAACTGGATTAAAGACTTAAATGTAAGACCTGAAACCATGAAATTCCTAAAAGAAAACAAAGGAAAAGAGTTCCTTGACATGGGTCTTTGTAATAATTTTTTTGGAAATCACAGCTAAAGCCCAACCAGAAAAATAGAAAATTAATGAAGTGGGGCTACATCAAACTAAAAAGATCTGCACAGCAAAAGAAATGATCAACAAAGTGAAAAAACCACATACAGAATGGGAAAACATATTTACAAACCATATACCTGAAAGTGGCTAATATCCAAAATATATAAAGAACTCCTACAACTAAATAGCAAAAAAAATAAATTAAAAAATGGGCAAAGGGAGGGATGATCAAGGTGGCAGAGTAGGAAGATCCTGAGCTCACTTCCTTGTATGAACACACTGAGGCTACAATCATATACAGAGCAACTTTAAGAATGACCTAAAGACTAGCAGAATAGCTCTTCCACAGCTAAAGATATAAGGAAAAAGCCACATTGAAAAGAGTAAGAGGGATAAAGATTCAGTCTTTCAGGACTCACATTACCAGTGCAGTGACCCATAAATGGGAGGGATAACACAGATGTGGAGGTCCTCTCTGAGGAGTGATGATTTTAAGCCATAAGGCACACCAGTCCTGGGGACATACACCAGGAAGATAAGCCCCCATAACATCTGGCTTTGAAAAGCAGTAGGGCTTAAATCCACAAGAGCCGAAGGACTATAGGAAACAGATACTCCACTCTTGAGGTGCCTGACAAATTCACTCCTTTTGAGATCCAGCACAGAGGCATCAGTTTGGCAATCACCCAGCCCATACATGAAAGAGATCTATTGAATAGAGAATGTGCCAGAGGGGCAGGGATCTGTAGGAACTTTCTCTGAGAATGGAAATTCTGGTGGGTGCCATTTTTTTTTTTTAACACTTCTACTAGCTGGCCCAGCACTGAGGGGCACCATTTCTTTCTTTTTTTCTTTTTTTTTTTAAAGATTTTATTTATTTTTTTGAGACAGAGAGAATGAGAGAGAGAGAGAGCACATGAGAGGAGGGAGGGTCAGAGGGAGAAGCAGGCTCCCTGCCGAGCAGGGAGCCCGATGCGGGACTTGATCCAGGGACTCCAGGATCATGACCTGAGCCGAAAGCAGTCGCTTAACCAACTGAGCCACCCAGGCGCCCCAGAGGGGCACCATTTCTAACACCCTCCATCTACCTTGCTAGCACCTCTTGCCCCTCTCTGGCATTCCCCTGTGGATCCTCCCAGTCCAACACATTTGCCCCAGCAGGCACCCCTCCAAAGCAGCTCCCACCCTCTTGGCTGATGGCCTGGGCCTGGATTAAGGCCCTTCCAAAGAGGCCTATGCCTCAGGGGTATGCCAGCTCTGCCCACCAGCACACCTACAATAGTCACAGCCAGCCACACTGATGGCTAGGCTTGCCCACCAGTGCACCTGCAGCAGAGCCAGCTGGGCCTCTCAGCCAGCTGCACCAAGGGCCAGCTTCACCCACCAGTGCACCCACAATAGTCATGGCCAGGCATACAGCCAGTTGGGCTGGGGGCTGTCCCACCCACCCAGTATACCTGCAGTAGTCATGGCCCAGTCACAATAGGAAGGCGCACACAGTCAACATCTAGGACATCCCTGGAATGCCTGGTTCTTGTGACCAGGAGAGATTGTGCTTCTGTGCCACAGGACACAATCTACATAAGACTACTCCTTCAAGATTGGGAGATGTAGCTGATACACCTAATACATAGAAAGAAACATAGAGATTCAGACACAATGAAAAGAGAAAGGAATATGTACCAAATTAAAGGGTAAGACAAAACCTTAGAAAAAGAACTAAATGAAGTAGGGATAAGCAATCCACCTGATAAACAGTTCAAAGTAATGGTCATAAAGATGCTCACTGAACTCAAGAGAAGAATGGATAAACATAATGAGAACCTCAAGAAACATAGAGAAAATATGAAAAAGAACCAATCAGAGCAGAAGAACACAATAACTGAAATGAAAAATACACTAGAAAGAATCAACAACAGATTAGTGAATGCAGAAGAATGGGTCAGCAGTCTGGAAGATAGGGTCGTGAAAATCACCTAAGCTGAGAAGCACAAATAATAATAATTAAAAAATTCTTTTAAATGAGTATAGTTTCAGGGACCTTTGGGACAAAATCAAGCATATAAAGCATTAGTAACATAAGGGTCCCAGAGGAAGAAAGAGAAAGGAGCATGAAACATATTTGAAAAAAATAATGGCTGAAAACTTCTCTAACCTGGGGAAGGAAATAGACAACCAGTTCCAGGAAGTACAGAGGGCCACAAAGATGAATTCCATGAGGTCCATACCAAGAGAAATGATAATTAAAATGTCAAAAATTAAAGATAAAGACAGAATCTTAAAAGTAGCAAGAGAAAAATAAATAGTTACATACAAGGGAACACCCATAAAAGTATTAGATGATTCCTTAGCAGAAACTTTGCAGGCCAGAAGAGTGTGGCATGATATATTCAAAGTGCTGAAAGGAAAAACATAAAACCCAGCAAACTATACCTGGCAAAGTTATTCAGAATTGAAGGAGAGATAGTTTCCCAGACAAAGATATGTTAAAGGAGTCCATCATCACTAAACCAGCCTCATAAGAAATGTTAAAAGAACTTCTTTAGCAGAAAAAGGGCTATTATGAGAAGAAAATTATGAAAGAAAAAATTTCATTGGTAAAAGTAAAGTTACAGTAAAAGTAGCTGATCAACCACTTATAAAGCTAGCATAAAGGTTAAATGACAAAATTAGTAACATCAACTAAATCTATAATTAATTAAAAGATATACAAAATAAAGAAATGTAAAATATAATGTCAAAAATATAAAACGTGGGGTGGCAGAAGTAAAAATACAGTGTTTTTAGTATGTATTTGAACTTAATCATCAACATAAAATAGACTACTATATACATAGGATGTTATATATGAACTGCATGGTAACCACAAACTGAACACCAACAACATATACACAAAACAATAAAGGGGAAAGAATTTAAACACAACACCAAAGGAAGTCATCATTTCACAAGGGAAGAGATCAAGAGAAGCAGAAAGGAACAAAGAAGAACTACAAAACAGCCAGAAAACAATTAACAAAATGGCAATAAGTACATACCTAAATAATTAAATGTACATGCACTAGAGATATTTGCTGCATACAAGAGACTCACTTTAGATCCAAAGAAACATATAGACTGAAAGTGACAGGATGGAAAAAGATATTTTATGCAAATAAAAACAAAAAAAAAACTGGGGTAGTAACATTAAACAAAATACATTTTTTTTAAAGATTTTATTTATTTGACAGAGAGAGAGACAGCGAGAGAGGGAACACAAGCAGGGGGAGTGAGAGAGGGAGAAGCAGGCTCCCCACTGAGCAGGGAGCCCAACGTGGGGCTCAATCCCAGCACCCTGGGATCATGACCTGAGCCGAAGGCAGACGCTTAACGACTGAGCCACCCAGGCACCCCAAACAAAATACATTTTAAAACAAAGACTATTAACGGGGCTCCTGGGTGACTCAGTTGTTAGGCGTCTGCCTTTGGCTCGGGTCATGATCCCAGGGTCCTGGGATCGAGCCCTGCATCGGGCTCCCTGCTCGGCCAGGAGCCTGCTTCTTCCTCTCCCACTCCCCCTGCTTGTTTCCTCTCTGGCTGTCTCTCTCTGTCAAATAAATAAATAAAATCTTTAAAAAACAAAACAAAAAACAAAGAGTATAACAAGAGACAAAGAAGGACATTACATATGATAAAGGGATCAATCCAACAAGAGGAGATAACAATTATAAATATCTATGCACCCAACATAAGAGCAGCTAAATACATAAAGCAAATATTAACAGACATAAAGGGAGAAATTTATAGTAATAATAGCAGGGAACTGTAATACTTTACTTATATCAATGCATAGATCATCTATATAGAAAACCAACAAGAAATAGTGACCTTAAATAACACATTAGACCTGATGGTCTTTAAGATATATACAGAACATTCTATCTGAAAACAGCACAATGCACATTCTTTTCAAGTGCACATGGAACATTCTCCAGGACAGTTCACATGGTAGGTCATAAAACATGTTTCAGTAAATTTAAGAAGACTGAAATCCTATCAAGCATCTTTTCCAACCCCAGCTGTATGAAACTAGAATCAATTACAAGAAAAAAATGGGAACCCCCCCACAAATATGTGGAAATCAAACAGCATGCTACTAAATAAACAATAGTCAATGAAGAAATCAAAGAGAAAATTAAAAAAAAAATACCTTGGGACAAACGGAAACCAGCTTTCCAAAACCTATAGGATGCAGCAAAAGCAGTTCTAAGAGGAAAGCTTCTAGTGATACAGGCCCACTTAAAGAAATAAGAACAATTCCAAACAATCTAAATGTATACCTAAAGGAACTAGAAAAAGAAGAACAAAGAAAGTCCAAAGTTAGTACCAGGAAGGAAATAATAGAGATCAGAGCACTAAATAGAGAAATAGTACCAGGAAGGAAATAATAGAGATCAGAGACTAAAACAACAATGGAAAAGATCAATGAAATCCAAAGCTGGTTCTTTGAAAAGAGAAACAAATTAGATACACCTCCAGCCAGACTCATCAAGAAAAAAGATGATGGCTGGGGGCTCAAATAAAATCAGAAAAGAAACAGGGTAAGTTACAACCAGCACCACAAAAATACAAAAGATTATGAGACTATTATGAAAAATTATATGGCAACAAATCAGACAACATAGAAGAAATGGGTAAATTCCTAAAAACATGCCATCTTCCAAGACTGAATCATGAACAAATAGAAAATTTAAGCACACATTACTAGTAATGGAATTGAGTTAATGGTCAAATATTTCTCAATAAACAAAAGTCCAGAGCCAGATGGCCTCAGAGGTGAATTCTACCAAACATTTAAAGAAAAGTTAATACCTATCTTTCCCAAACTACTCCAAAACATTGAAAAGGAAACAATGCTTCCCAATTCTATGAGGTCAGCATTATCCTGATACCGAAACCAGATAAAGATATTACAAAAAAGGGGAAAATTATAGGCCAATATCCCTGATGAACATAGAGGCAAAAATCCTCAATAAAATATTAGCAAACCAGATTCAACAATACATTAAAAAAAATCATACACCATGATCAAGTGAGACTTATTCTAGGGATGTCAGGATGGTTAACTATCCACAAATCAATCAACATGATACACCACATTAACAAAATAAAGGATAAAAATCCTATAAACACTTCAGTAGATGCACAAAAAGCATTTGACAGAATTCAACACCCACTTTATGATAAAAACTATCAACAAAGTGGGTGTAAAGGGAATATACCTCAACACAATAAAAGCCATATATGACAAACCCACAGATGATATCATACTCAATGATGAAAAGCTGTAATCTTTTACTCTGAGATCTGGAATAAGATAAGGATAGCCAGTCTTTTATTCAACATAGTATTGGAAGTCCTAGCCACAGCAATTAGACACAAAAAAAGAAAAGTTATTCCAACTGGTAAGAAAGAAGTAAAACTGTCACTATTTGCAGATGACATGATACTACATAGAAAATCTTAAAGCTCCCACCAACTAATAAATGAATTCAGTAAAGTTGCAGGATACAAAATTAATATACAGAAATCTATTGCATTTCTATACACTAATAACACACTAACAAAGAGAAATTAAGAAAAATAATCCTGTTTACAATTGCATCAGAAAAAGATACTTAGGAATAAATATAACCAAAAGGTGAAAGACCTGTACTCTGCAAAGTACAAGACAGTAATAACAGAAATTGAAGACAACACAAGTGGAAAGATATATTATGCTCATGGATTGGAAGAATATTGTTAAAATGTCCATACTACCCAAAGCAATCTACAGATTCAGTGCAATCTCTATCAAAATACCAAAGACATTTTTCATGGAACTAGAGCAAACAATCCTAAAATTTATATGGAGTTACAAAAGACTCTGAATAGCCAAAGCAATCCTGAGAAAGAAGAAAAAGCTGGAGGTATCAGAACCCTATATTTCAAACTATACTACAAAACTATAATAATCAATACAGTATGGTATTGCATGAAAACAGACACATAGACCAATGGAACAAAATAGAGAGCCCAGAAATAAACCCATGCTTATATGATCAATTAATCTAGGACACAAAAAGCACAGATATAAATGGGGAAAGGACAGTCTCTTCAATAAATGGTTTTAGGAAAACTAGACAGCTACATGCCAGAGAATATTAGGTCACTTTCTAATACCACACACAAAAATAAACTCAAAATAAATCAAAGACTTAAATGTGAGACCTGAAACCATAAGACTTCTAGAAGAAAACATAGACAATACACTCTTGAACTTTAGTCTAGGAATATTTTTTGGATTTATCTCCTCAGGCAAAGGTTAACAAAAGCAAAAGTAAACACCTGGGACTACATCAAACTTTTAAAAAGCTTTGCACAGCAAAGGAAACCATTCACAAAACCAAAAGGCAACATACAGAATGGGAGAAGATATTTACAAATGATACATCTGGTAAAGGGTTAATATCCAAAATATATAAAGAACGCATACAACTTAACACCAAAAAAAAAAAAAAAAAAAAGCAATTCAGCCAAATAATCTGGTTAAAAATAGGTAGAGAATCTGAATAAACACTTTTCCAAAGAAAACATAGTGATTGCCAAGGAACATCTGAAAAGATGCTCATTACCACTATTCACTAGGGAAATACAAATCAAAACCACAATAAGATATTACCTCATACCTGTTTGAATGGCTAGTAGCAAAAAGACAAAAATAAGTATTGGTAAAGACATGGAGAAAGGGAACCCTTATACAATGTTGATGAAATGTAATTGGTGCAGCCACTGTGGAAAACAGTATAGATGGGGGCGCCTGGGTGGCTCAGTTGGTTGCGCGACTGCCTTCGGCTCAGGTCATGATCCTGGAGTCCCTGGATCGAGTCCCGCATCGGGCTCCCTGCTCGGCGGGGAGCCTGCTTCTCCCTCTGACCCTCCCCCCTCTCATGTGCTCTCTCTCTCTCATTCTCTCTGACTCAAATAAATAAATAAAATCTTAAAAAAAAAAAAAAAGAAAAAAAAAAGCAGTATAGATGTACCTCGAAAAATTAAAAATAGAAATATCCTATAATCCAGCAATTTCACTTCTAGGTATTTATCTGAAAAAATGAAAACACTAATTTGTAAAGATATATGCACTGTTATATTAATTGTAGCATTATTTATAATAGCCAAGATATGAAAACTGTCCATCAATAGATAAATGAATAAAGATGATGTAGTGTGTATCTACATGATGTAATATGACTCAGCCACAAAAAAGAATAAAATCTTGCCCTTTTCAACAACGTGGATGGACCTAGAGAGTATTATACTAAGTGAAATAAGCCAGACTAGGAAAGATAAATCTTATGATTTCACTTATCTATGAAATCTAAAAAACAAATGAACAAACAAAACAGATACAGACTCATAAATACAGAGAAAAATCTGGTAGTTGCCGGGGGGGGGGGTGGGGGGAGGGGAGGTACAAAATAGGTGAAGGGGATTAAGAGGTACAAACTTCCAGTTTTAAAGATTTTATTTATTTATTTAAGAGAGAGAAAGAGCACACGAGAGGGGGGAGGGTCAGAGGGAGAAGCAGACTCCCTGCCGAGCAGGGAGCCCGATGCGGGACTCGATCCCGGGACTCCAGGATCATGACCTGAGCCGAAGGCAGTCGCTTAACCAACTGA
Source organism: Mirounga leonina (assembly GCF_011800145.1). NCBI lineage: Eukaryota > Metazoa > Chordata > Mammalia > Carnivora > Phocidae > Mirounga > Mirounga leonina. The sequence goes on from NW_023270377.1 coordinate 62,664,572, forward strand.
GCCACCCAGGCGCCCAAACTTCCAGTTTTAAAATAAATAAGTTACAGGGATGTAAATAGGGATATTTACAGAGGGAGTGTATTTAATAATAAGGAATGTATTCAATAATATTGTAATAACTTTGTATGGTGACAGACGGTAACTAGACTTATCTTGGTAATCATTTCATAATATATAAATGACAATTAACTATGTTGTACACCTAAAACTAAAATGATATGTTAACTAGACTACAGTTACTATGCTGAGCGAAATAAGTGAGTCAAAGACAAATACTATATGATTTCACTCACGTGGAATTTAAGAAACCAAACAAACACGGGGGGTGGGGTGGAGAGAAAGGAAAACCGAGAAACAGACTCTTAACTATAGAGAATACACTGATGGTTACAAGAGGAGAGGTGGTTGAGGCGATGGGGATTAAAGAGGGCACTTGTGATGAGTACCAGGTATTGTATGTAAGTATTGAATCATTGAGTCCTACACCTGAAACTAATATATTATGTTAACTGGAATTTAAAACTTAAAATATTAATATAAATAAATAAGTAGTAAAACAGTTTTTTTAAAGTGGGGGAAGGATCTGAAAAGACATTTTCCCAAAGAAGATATACAAATGGCCCACAGGTACATGAAAAGATGTTCAACATCACTAGTCATCAGGGAAATGCAAATCAAAACCACAATGAATTATCACTTCACATCAGTTAGAACGGTCATCCTCAAAAGACAAGAGATAACAAATGCTGGTGTGCACTTGTAACAAAGGGCACTTTGGTGCACTGTAGGTGGGAATGTAAATTGTTGTAGCCTTTATGGAAAACAGTATGGAGATTCCTCAAAAAATTAAAAATAAAACTACCATATGATCTAGCAATTCTATTTCTAGGAATATATCCAAAGGGAATGAAAACATTCACTTGAGAAAATATCTACAACCCCATTTTCATAGCAGCATTATTTATAACAGCCAAGAGAAGGAAACAATCTAAGAGTCCATCAATGGATGAATAAAGAAGTTGTGGTATATATCCACAACTGAATATTAGTCAGCCATAATAAATGAGGAAATCATCCTTGCAACAACATGGATGGAACCTGAAGGCATTATGCTAAGTAAAAGAAGTCAGAGAAGGACAAATACTGTATGAGCTCACTTATGTGTGGAATCTAAAAATCCAAAACAGAACAAAAAAAACCCCAAAAGCCAAACTCATAGAAAAAGATTAGATTGGTTATTACCGGGGCAAAGGGTGGGTGGGTGGGGTAGGGGAACTGGAAGAAGGTGGTTGAAAGCTACAAACTTCTGGTTATAAGTGAGTACTAAGGATGTAACATACAACATGATGACTACCGCTAGCATTGCTGTATGATATACAGGAAAGGTAAGAATAGATCCTGAGGGTTCTCATCACAAAGAGAAATTTTCTGTTTTTTTTTTTATTGATCTATAAGAGATGATAATAAAAACCACCGCTGTAATCATTGCATGATATATGTAAATCATCATGCTGTACAACTTGAACCTTATGCAGTGTTGTAGGTCAATTATTTTTCAGTAAAACTGGGAAAAAGTTGAATGAATAAAAAAGTGGTGTTTCTGGTGGGGGACAAAGTGGTTCATATTAAATAAATTCATATAAATATTGAATTCACTGGAGTGTACATTCCACTAACCTAGGAAGAGCAAGAAGAGGGTTTTTTTTTTTTTTTAATAAAAAATGTTTACTCTTCATCCAAGATAGACTATTCGAGATCAGGAAGGTTTGTCCAGCCTCCCCATCTAGAAATGAAATTCTTTTGTGCATTCCTAGAGCTGCTTTTCTACTCTTATTTAGCAAAGCACCCTCACCATTCATGCCTGTGAGCTTTAAGGAATAAAAGGCAAAGCAGATGAGGCAAGGTCTGTTTGTTTCCTTCCAAAATGAACCAAATGTTTTCTCTTCTGAAGCAAGAGCCCAATGAGTTGTCATTAGGTAGTAGCACTGATTTGCAGATTAGGCAACTTCACGTAGTCTCAGGTGTTTTCAAAATGGGTTAATGTGAATGAACATTACATTTCTCTGTTGCCAAATGCCATCGGGGATGTGAAAATGAATAATCTGGTTAAAAATTGGGAAAATATCTAAGATACATGCTTCTCTTTGATTGAACAAGGACAGGATGGGAGAGCCCTAATGTGCTATAATTTGGAAGGGCTTCTGGAGAAGAGCCAGGTCTTTAAAAATTAAGTATATGTTCAGCTATTATGGTAAACTTTATAAGTACTTATGCCATTGGGTATCACAGAAGGAAAGTTGAATTAGAAAGCCTATAAAACAACACAGAGCAAGAGAAAAAATAAAGAGTAAAAGTTTTCTCTTAATTTTTTTCTTGACCCATAAAATGCCCTAGATCCATCGGACTGTTTCTTGAAGAATTTCTTTATTCTATATGCTTCTCTTGGCTCTACTTACATGGGATAGCAGCTATGTGATACTTTCTTTTACTACTCAAAAGTCATACAAAAAAAAAAAATCTATAATGAAAACCACAAAAGCCCACAACTCAGAAATAAAGCATATATATTTCCAAGTATATTAATTTTTCTGAAAAGTGAACACATAAATAGCCCATTTCCAAACTCCATCAAACGGTCAAACTAACCGGATGAGAGAGAAATGTTGTTCTTTAGTGAGGACATTAAGCTCTTTGTCTCTGACAATCCTAAGTGCAGAACCTCATTCATTTCTCTCTTTCCTGCAACTGTAGCTTGGAACTAGGTCTATGCACACTCTAGTCAATATATATTTTTTGCTTATATTACACAGTGTGTAGCCAGTATTTTTTATAATAGCACCCAAACTGAGTGCCAGGAATCCTTGATGCTTAAAAAGAAACTACTATATAGAACATTAGGAAATACAGAGTACCTAGCCAGCCATGCTCTCCACTTAACTAAAAAGAACGTAATAGGTCAGGATTTTCAGTTTCGACTAAAAGAGGAGGAAAAGAGAAAATTCTAAACTAGACATACTGCACTATTAACCTGCTTATCTGTTCAAGGCATCCTGCTGGAATTCCACATGAACTGAAGCTAGGCATTTGCTTTCTCATCCACAATCCCCATTTACCAACACAGAACCAAAGCCAACTTTGGATAGGGTATAGATTCTGTGCATAGTCAGCAGCCAAGTTTTCCCGAGCAAACTCTGGGCTAAACCAAGTAAGTTGGCACCTAACAAAGATTTGTGAATAAGAGAAGGAAAGCGACAAACACAGTGATTGTCAAACTAAGCTCTGTAAAATATCGGTCTTTCTCATTTTCCCATTTCTTGGAAATAATGGACATGTCATAATACCCAAAAGCTTAGACTCAGGAGAACATTAGGACTGAAGTAATAAATTTGAGAAATTCTATGTTCCAATCACATCTGTTTACATATGAAGAGGACTGGACCTAGCGACAAGAGGCTCACTGCCTCCATCCCACACAACTTGGTACGGACAGACCTAAGCCTAGAACTCAACTAACTTGACCCCCAGGTTCATGCTCTTTCCCTGAGCCATGCTCCCTGCTCTTTACTGTGGCCAGTGTGGCATTCTTATAGCAATAGTGGTAGTCAATAACTACATTATTATATGTAATATATATATAGTAGTAAATAACTGATTATATGTAATATATGTATATAGTAGTAGTCAATAACTGCATTATATATAATATATATAGTAATAGTGGTAGTCAATAACTACATTATTCCTCCCATACAATTGCAATGACTTGCTGGCTTTCTATAAATGCTAAATCATCTGAGGCATTAGTAGAGGGAAAACCTCAATTATACAATATGTAACCATACATCCTGTGAGTAGTGATTCTTCCAGAGTCCTGACTGTCAGACAGGCCATTGAATGGACCCAACTTGAACACTAGAACCTCATCAGTTTACATTTGACCTGCTTTTTTGTAGCTGATTACATAGACTTTTTTCTTTTTCTCCAGCTTTACTGAGATATAGCTGGCAAATAAAAATTGTATATATTTTAAAGTGTGCAACTTCATGTTTTGATATATGTATACATTGTGAAATAATCAACACAGTAAATTTTTATGGTGGCTTATAATTTCATAAGGTTCAACCCCAAAGGAAATACCTTGTTAATGAGTATTTTGATTTCAAAATGAGTGCTAAAGTAGCGACAGAAACAATTTAGTAGGCACATTTTTATATGGAGAAAGAGTTTATTTTTTTTTCCTTTGGAAGCTCAGTTATGCCTATTTAGCTAGTGAAGCATCAGTTATTAGCATGTGTCAGCCATTATATTTCTGACAGAGAACGGAGCACATATAAATGGGGCCTTAAGGAAGCTTCTAATTCCTGCACTTAGACTGGGACCCAGAGAAAAAGCAAAGCAATGCACCTAAGTATAAATATGCATGACTGATAGCGGAGTGATGTTCAGCTGCCTTTTTGGTATCAACGAAGCCAGCTGAACACATGTAGATTTACACACAATTTTTTTTTTTTTAACATAGAAGGTATCTCTTTCCTCCAGTGCATTTCTGCCACCTACGGTCACTTTCATCAGTTGAGCGGGTAGGTTTCTTTCTTTTTTTTTAATTTAAATTCAATTAATTAACATAATATATTATTTGTTTCAGGGGTACAGGTCTGAAATTCATCAGTCTTATATAATACACAGTGCTCATTACAACACATACTCTCCTTCACCCAGTTACCCTCTACCTCCCTCCCCTCCAGCAAACCTCAGTTCCCTAAGATTAAGAGTCCCTTATGGTTTGTCTCCCTCTCTGGTTTTGTCTTATTTCATTTTTTCCTCTCTTCCCTTATGATCCTCTCCTTGTTTCTTAAATTCCACCTATCAGTGAGATCACATAATTGTCTTTCTCTGACTGACTTATTTCACTTAGCATAATACCCTCTAGTTCCAACCACATCATTGCAAATGGCAAGATTGCCTTCTTTTTTGATGGCTGCATGATATTTCATTTGGGTAGGTTTCTTAAGCTGCTTTACCTTCTGTATTAGTTTGGTAGGCTTGCCATAAACCCCAACCTGATAGCGTGAACAACAGAACTCCATTTCCTCACAGTTCTGGAGGCTGGCAATCCTAGACTAAGGGGTCATCAGGGCTGGTTCCTTCCAAGGGCTGTCAGGCAGTCTGTTCAGCTCTCCCAGCTGCTGGGGGCTTGCTAGCAATGTTTGCTCTTTCTTGGCTGCTGTTGCAACACTCCACTCTTCTTCTTTGCACTTCAGAACCATGTAAGGATATTCTGGTTGATGACACGTGAGCATCAACAATGAGGGAAGGTTCTAGGTGACATCCTTGTGAAAGCTCCTTTCATTCCACTTCCTGTGTCCCCCTGCCCTCTGGCTGGAACAGGACGTGGTAGGAGCCAGCTTTAACCCCTAGAGGAGGGCGATACCTTTGGGCAGAGTTCTCAGACTTTATACTTTCTGGACTCCTTTACACTCTTAAGAATTATGGGGGACTCCCAAGAGCTTTTATTTATGTGGGTTATATCTATTAATATTTATATTTGAAATGAAAAGTGAAAACAGTTACAAATAGTTGTTTAAAAACAATGAACCCATTACACGTTACTCTAAATAGCATATTTTTAGTGAGATGTTAAAAAAATTCTGTGAAAAGTATTGCCTTGCTTCACATTTTTTGTAAATCTCTTTAAAGTTTGACAACACAAGGCAGCTAGATTCTCATGTCTGCTTTTGCATTTAATTTGTTGTGGTATGGGCGCCTGGGTGGCTCAGTTGGTTAAGCGACTGCCTTCGGCTCAGGTCATGATCCTGGAGTCCCGGGATCGAGTCCCACATTGGGCTCCCTGCTTGGCGGGGAACCTGCTTCTCCCTCTGACCCTCCCCCATCTCGTGCTCTCTCTCTCTGTCTCATTCTCTCTCTCAAATAAATAAATAAAATCTTTAAAAAAAAAAGATTTAATTTGTTGTGGTATTACATGTCATGTACCCTGTGGAATACTTCACTATATCCTCATGAGAAAATGAAAGTGAAAAAAGGCAAAAGTGCCTTAGTATTCTCATAAAAAATAATTTTGATCTTTGAAACCCTCTTGAAAGGGTCTCAGAGACTCTTAGGAGGCCCTGGACCAGACAGTAAGAACCACTGCTGAGAATAAAATGGAAGACTGGGGTCCCAATGTGACCACATAGAACAGAGCTGTGTCACCTCACACACCCTAGACCACCTACCTTTGTGTAACTGATGAATAAATCTTCTATCTTAAGCCACTGTGCTTTGATCTCTAACCAATCAAGCCAACATGCTAACTAAGACAATCATTTGACTGGCAGGATTGTTTTCCTTCAAACAGAGTTAGGAGTGCAGTGATATTTCTTGGACCAAGTGTGAACTAAATGTGGGAAACAAACTGTAGACTTAGAAAGCTTCTACTTTCAAGATAAATGGGAGAAAGTGCATCTCCTTATGGAGTTTACAAAGATTTCCAGGATTTCAGAGCCAAAATGTGTCTGACTTTGTCTGACTCACTTTGTTCAGTTATGACACTTGCTGGCCCCAGCAGGTAAACGAGTCTGTAGAGAACCAATGGAAATTTTGTGGTAGGAAAGTGATCAGAGCAATGCTTCAGGAAGATCAATCTGAAGGTTCTAGGCAAAGTGGATGAGAAAGGAGAGAGGCTAGCTTTAGGAGAGCCAGGCAGCCTATGGAAGGCTTACTATAAGATTCCAGGACAATTAAGAAACAGTCTGGATTAGGTCCAGGGAGCAGGGTAGGAGGAACAGGGTGCTTTAAAGTTTTAACACCTGAACCTCTTTTATCTACACTGGAATAGTTAGAGAACCATGAAATAGAGCTCAGCCCAACTCTGCACACAGACTATTCTTCATTATGGCTTGTTTTCAGAACACTGCCTGCTGGTCTGCACCTGCAGGAACATGAAGGGTCCCTCTAAGTCTTTTCCAAGACTGCCCAAAACTAGACCCCATATTTCTTTCCCCAGAGCCTAATGACCCCCTACCCTGACCCATTCCCCTATGTTGAGGAAATCTGAAACAGGGGGTACATTTGGCCACATGTCACCTGTCATCATGTGGCAGAAGAAAAAGGGTTGCTCCCTGGGAAGGTTCTGCCTCCTTGTCCTGGGAAGGGAACAAGGGGGTCACCGCCCTGGGTGGTGGTCCTTACCTGTATTCAGGCTGGTTCTTGGAACTTATCCTAGCTACCTCCTTCCTGAAAGCTGGAATGAAATAGGAAAAAGATGATGTGCCAACAGGAAAAATAACAACAGAACATACATAGATCGTTTCTAAATGTGCCAGGTACACATTTATGTTTTTTGAATACATTAAGTTGTTTAATTCTTATAACAATTTAAGACCAGTACTAATACCATCCCCAGGTTACTGATGAAGAAATTGAGGCACAGAATGTTAAATAACTTGCCAAAGTCATGTCTAATAACTTGAGAAGCTTGCATTTAAACCAGGTCATCTGTCTCCAAAAGCCTGTAGCCTTAACTGTATGTTGGGTTGCAACTGGCAGCCCTCTTGGGAGCTTCTCGGGTACAATCTGGAACCAGCCCCCACAAGCAGAGGTCAGGGATCAACTGCAAAAAGAGGCAGGCCACTCCAGGTTGGGAGGTAGCAGTTTTAATAAGCGAAGGAAACTTACATAGGACGGTTATCTTAGGCAGCCACGAGATGAATTGATCTCCACACCCGCCTGCTAGATCTTAGTTTATAAAGAGGCCTTAACTGGGCTCAGTCACGTATACCATGCAGGTGTTTTTAACACCGCATCACTATCTCTAAGGCATGTCCAGGAACAGCCTCTGGGAAAAGGAAAGACAAGCAGAACGCACATTCCAAGGACAGGGGAGGGGTGAAGCATCTTAAGCTCACATGTCCACTGGTGGTCATGTCTTTTTGATGACCTTCTCCAACACCATAGCATTTTACCATCCCAAATATGGTGCCAAGCGTTCAAGCCCGAGTTGTGGAAGATCGCCATTTCCAAGATTATGAGCAAAAGAGAAGGAGGGCTTGATATTCACGGCACCTGATATCCAGGCAAACAGAACTGGAGAAAAAAAATCAATTTGATTCTTTCTGTGCCTTTACAGCACATGCCTAAATTCATCAGGGTCCCATTGTGCCAAGGATAGAATAAAAAACAAGTCTAAAGTGATGAGTCTGGAGTGCCAGACTATTGGTTTGAATCCAATCAGGAGATTTCCTTTATAACCTGCTAAAGAGCAGGGACAAGTGTTCCTGGTTCCAGGTTGCTACTGCGCTTCTAATTACACATCAGTCAAAGAAAAATTTGTCACCAGGGCCAACATCTTGGTGCATTCACAGTCTTACCTGTGGGTTCTGAGGAAGCCGGCAAAGCTCTCTACTCTCTCTTCGTCAGGGAGCTGATGGCCAGGGCACTGGAGTCTCCAGGTTTTTTCAGTAGATAGGGGAGAATTTGGCACAGCTGGTGAAGGGCCATCCGTGTGTTTTCCTTCCAGAATGATTGTGAGTTCCTATTTGCTGCATCCAAGTTTATGTCCTTTGCAACCAGGCCAATTTTCTACTTATTTTGAAACTACCAACTCAAATCTTACCGACTATGTGATACCTTTTTCTCCTGCAATAGGCAGAGTCTCTTCCCTAGGGTTTTCATAGCACCTTGATCATAGCTTTACTTACTAAATTGCATTGTAATTGTTTTTATACTTGTTCTTCCATCAGATTATGAGCCTAAGACAAGGACTGTGCCTCATCCATCTTTGGGCCTCTGCACTGAGTAGAGTGGCCCGACACATAGTAGGCCCTATGGTTGATGAAGGAAAAACAAAAGGATGGAAATTGAGAATGAAAGGTGGATAATAGTGTTAGCACCTTTATAATATGATTCAAGATGTCCTGAGAATAACGCTCCTATCCCCCCAGATCTCCTTCCTGGTCCTGCTTCCGTATGTGACATTCCACCATAATCAAGGAGTTATAAAAATGCAAATAGCATTGGGAAAATAATTAATTCTTCATCAGTCCATAGCTATTAGTATGGGATGGAATGATTTCAAAAGATGAGTTTCAGGGAAGAAAGGGCCTGGGGAAGATCAGGATGTGATGGTCCCCAAAATGGGTCATCCTAGGCAGAAGGGAAAAAGCCAGAAATATTGAGTGTCTCAGCTGGTAAAGGAGGAAGGGGATGGAGGGACTTCAGAAAAATATCCTTACATCATAACTGTCTCTAGAACTAGTAGCCCAGAAGGGGAAAATATGATTATCCTGCATATCCCCTTGATGTGTTTTGGAATCCTGATACTTATTTCAGTATTAGGTTTATGTGTAGATATCACAGTTATATCAACTAGTCTAATTTCTCTTGGCAGTGTGGGACTCAATGAGCCAAACTGTTGAAGTATATAATTCAGTGCTTTCAAGGCCAAAGCAAATGCTTCATATTTAGCGTTTTTTTCCCCCCAATAAACTAATCAATCCACTGGATGACCCCACATTTTCTTTTCACAGCCAAATCCTACACATAACGTGATAATGATTTTCCAGCCCCCAATGGTATTTAATCTGGAATTGGTTGTGCTATATGATTTGGTGGCTTATTAAGCATTTTAAGAGACCTCCATGACTGCATTAGAGTTGGGAAAACAAAGCAAACAGCTGCTGTGAACTGGGGATGTGCGGCTGATTTCTGCAGGGACTCTAGTCTTCCTGCTCCTAACCACCAACTCCCTTCCACTGTCATTTGCTTCTCTGCCCCTGCTGCCTACCTTCAGGGTCATTTACTCTTCCAAAGCCACCTGCTCCTCCTTGCCTTTGAGTTCCCAGGTGCCAGCTCTCTAAGATTTGACCTTGGGAACTGCCAACTCAGAGCTGGGATGGCTTTTCCCAGCTGCAGCAAAAGCCATTTCAAAAAGCAGAGAGAGAGCTGGGCTTCTCATATTTTCCTTGCTGGGTGTGTTTGTGGCTGCAAAAACCAATTACTGAAGCTCAGCTGTAAGGAATGAAATGTATTTAGTCACAGGTAAAGTTCATGAACACGTTATTAGCTGCAAAATGTGTGTGGTGGCATCTTTTACAAATGAATGCATATCCTAGATCCTGCTCCCTTTACAAATAAGCCATCTCTAGAGCAAAACTGATGGCAAAAACAGAAGCAAGTCTAACGGCCTGGCATCCTCAAAGCTGCTCAGAATAACGAGCTATGGCACATAGCACTTTGTCTTCATCAGATTGTTCCCCCTGCTTGTTTAAAGCATCAGAAATGCCCATATTCCCTTGGGATCTAAGAGGCTTGCGAGCCCTGTAGGACAAACTCTTCCCTCCACACTTTTTGGGCTAACATTTGAAGGTTGCACTATGAGAAATTGCTGCATAGAGAGAACTCAGAAGGCAGATGAAAGCATGTACGGATGGCATTTTGGCTGTACCAGCACCATGTCTGAGAGTGACTATGTCCTCCCTTCCAATTGGCCAAAAATCATTAGGGAAACAAAGGACCAACCAACAGATTTAGTCGGCCTGTTCACACGACAGGCAAACTTTGGTGAAAATGAATTTTAATTGACAGAGCAGTTTCCTTTTGATGATTTGTGGTTCCACGGAGACCTTAAACCTGGAAGACCACCCAGTATTGAATGTTAGTCTAGGTGAAAAGGGAGTGCTTTCTAAAACCACAGATCCGAAAGGACCTTGAAGAGGCTTTGAGAAGTCAGGCTTTCCAGGCTGTTGACTTATTGTTCAAGCCAGCAGATGAAAGGTATTTGTGTGGTTCACTTAGATCTGATTGTTCCGTGGCCTCTGCTGTAGTTGATTTGCCTTGGTTTGCCTCCCAGTAGGAGGCAAGCTGCCTTCTGGCTTAGGTGCTGGTTTCCACTGTCAGCTTCCTTATCAATACTGTTGGGTGGCACCAGGTTAATCCTACAAGGTTTCCTAACTGCTTGTAACGCTCCTTTGTTCTTTACTTTCCACTTGGAGCTGCAAAAGGGTAAAAAAAGAGTCTGGAGGAGGTGTAAACTTGAAGAAAACAGAATTTGTTATGAAACCTTGCAAATGTTTGAGACCTCCGTCCCACTCAGCTCTTCTCACTTTTGGCCAATGACCTAATTGCTTCCTTTACTGGGGGGAAATAAGTCCTCAGGTGTCTGTTTTCTTGTTTTCCTCCTGGTTTCTTCAAAACTCCATCTCTGTATGAATCCTCGTCTCCTTTTTTTTTTTGTGGTCTCATACGGTGTCTGCTTTCCCAGGCTAATTAGCCAACCTGAATTCGTAAACCCATACTCTCCTTCTCGCCTCTGTGACTGCGCTTTTATAGCTCCTCCCCCCTCAGCTCCTTCAATTTCCATTTCCACCTTGGCTCCCTTTCTCAGTTGCCTGCAGATATGCACACACCTGTGCCTGGGAAGATTTCCTAAGCTACTCTGCTAATTTACTTTTGCTTCTCCCTACCAAGACCCTTGGCCAAATGCCACCCAGTGTCTAGCTCCAGTAATAGTAACACTAATAACAAGACATGATACATAACATTTGAGTGCCTACTCTGTGCCTACGCTGTGTCGAGTGATTTACATACGAAACCTATGAGGTGACTATTATTCCTATAATTATCTCCATTTTAAAGATGGGGAAATGGAGGCAGAAAGGGGTTAAGCAGCTTTCACAAGATCACACGGTAAACTTGTAGCAGAGATAGGACAGAAATCCAGGGTGTCTGGTCCCAGAGGCCACCGTTTACACCACTGTCCCTCATACTGCTTTTCTCTCGTTTGCAGTCAGCCTTCCCTGCATTCTGGACCCATATGCAGGAAGTGCATGACCTCGAAAAAGCTGAGTCCACTGACATTATCATATCAATTTTTCATACTCGTCGACCTTTCCGAAGAATCTGATAGGGTTGGTCTTTGGTGCCCACCTTCCTTCTCACCATTACCTCTCCTTTGGCTCTTACAGCACCATACTATTGTGGTTCTTATCTATTCTCTCTCATCATTCTTTCTGTCTTCTCGGCCAGCTGCCTTCTCTTCTCTTAATACATATGAACATGGCCCAAGCTTCAGTCACTGAGACATTGCCTCTATCGATATACAGTCTCTCATCTCATGCCTTCAGTTGGATCATTTGCCAATGAGCTTACTTCTATAGTTCCAGCCCCACTGGCTATCCTGGCTCCAAGCTTAGATTTCCAACTTCGTGGTGAACTTTTCCGCTAGATTACCTCACCTTCACTTCAAATTCAGTATGAGTTAATATACATGAATCATATTTTGCCCGGATTGCTAGAACATTGTTCTCCTCTGTCCTCCATCTCTACTTTAGTTCAATGGTCCTTGTCCAGTAACCTAGCTTAAAATGTGGATGTCCATCCTGAAGACTCCCTCATTATCACCATTCACATTATCTAATCAAAACTAGATTTTTAAAAATTCTTTCATCGTTCTCACAACTTTCTTCCCTATTCCATTCTTTGTCCACCACCAGCACCTTAGTAGTTGCCCTTATTAGCTAATGCTTGGCCTATAGCTGAAGTCAGTCTCTGACCTTCTTCCCTCTCTCACTGACCCCAATCTATATGGCTGGCTGCCAGAATGTCATCAGTCTAAAACATTACTTCTATCACCATATTACCCTGCTCATAAATCTGAAGGAGCTTCCTATGAGCAAAACCCAAACTCATTAGCCTGGCATTTAATGCCCTCTCTAATCTGACCACAATTTATCTTTCCAGCTCTCTGTCCTCTATTCCAGGTGGGCTCTTGTCCATATCCAGACATTTTCAGCTCACTCTTGTGTGTCCACACCATTGCTCTCCCTGCCTGGGATGACACCCCTGTTCTCCAGACTACTTACTTTTTAGGATCTCACTTCAGTTCTCATTTCTTCAATCAATATGTGATGACCGCATCTCCTAGAAATGATCTCCTTCCTCTGAATTCTATAGTGATGATTATCTATGCCATCAATCTAGCACTTAGCATTTCCTGCCTATATTTTTATTTCATATGTATTTCCTCCCCAACTATATATATATTTAAACACACTGAGGAGCTGTTAGAGTCTAGGCACTATCCTAAGTGTTCTACATTTGCCATATTTTAACAACAATCTTGAGAAGTAGGTATTTTATCTGTATTTTATAGATAAAGCAATTGAGTCTCTGAAAGGTTAATTGGCTAAGGATGTTGCTAACATGAATCCAAACAGAGATATTACCCAGGGAACGTGACTCTAGGGCCTATTCTTTTTCTGTTATACCACATCGTGTTCTTTCAACTGCCTTGAGGGCAACAATCCAATTTTATATCTTCCAGTCCACCTCCTGGTACCCAGCACAGCTCTTGAACGTAGTGTTCAAAATGTTGCTGTTTGAAAGATGTGCTGCCAAAAAATAACAATTTCTTAACATAAAAAGACATGAATAAAATTTGAAAGCAAATTATAAAATGGAAATTTTATTGTCATATTGCAAAGAATAAGAGTTACTGTCAGGAATATAGGAGGAAAAACAAAATTTAATTAATTAATTAGTTAATTAATTAATTTCAATGTGGCACTTGAACTTACTACCCTGAGATCAAGACCTAAGCTGAGATCAAGAGTCAGATGAACCAACTGAGCCACCCAGGTGCCCCCAAATTTTTTAAATTTAAAATTTATTTAGTTATATATTAATTAATTTATATAAATGGCAAAAAAAAAGATTTAAAATTCAAAAATTTCAAAAGAGCCCTGTCTGGGTTGGCTTCTGTGGAAACAGACTTTTAGACAGAGGTTTAAGAAAGCAAGTCTATTGGGGAGAGCCCTGGTTGTCTACATCAGCGGGAGAATGAAGGAAACCAGGTTGGGCAGAGGGAAAAGCTGAACAGGGATACAGATAACAGTGTAATCAGCTGAACAGTAGATCAGCTCAGCTGAAAACACAATCCCATGACCCATGAAATGTCTTGGAGCTGAGATCTTGCTTCAGATTTGTCCTGCCTTGAGGTAAGGGGTCAGTGTTTATAACTCCCTCTCCCCATCAGTTTCCTTAAAGCAGGCTGTCCTGACCAGCTGAGGCAATTTCCAGAGCGGGACTCAACTCAAAACCAGAAACTTCCAGCAGATGGGGACAGGAGAGCCTCTGATATGAAGAGGAATCTGGTGTCACCTCATAGCATCCACTACGAATATATAAGAATATAAATAAAGATACACCCATGTTTCCCAGGTACCAAGTTACCTCCTACAGCAGTAACCAATGTTGATCACTTCCTTTTGATCTTTCCAGAGATGTTTCATAATATTTAAGCAAACACAAATAGATACTGTTTTTCTCCTTTTTGCAAAAACAAATGGTAGCATACTATACAGATTGTTCTGCTCTTGCTCTTTTCACTTAAAATACATTAGTTTTTGGGGTAAATACCCAGTAGTGCAATTGCTGGATCATATGGTATCTCTATTTTCAACTTTCTGAGGAACCTCCATACCGTTTTCCAGAGTGGTTGCACCAGTTTGCATTCCCACCAACAGTGTAGGAGGGTTCCCCTTTGTCCACATCCTCGCCAACATCTGTCATTTCCTGGCTTGTTAATTTTAGCCATTCTGACTGGTGTGAGGTGGTATCTCATTGAGGTTTTGATTTGGATTTCCCTGATGCCAAGCAATGTTGAGCACTTTTTCATGTGTCTGTTGGCCATTTGGATGTCTTCTTTGGAAAAATGTCTGTTCATGTCTTCTGCCCATTTCTTGATTGGATTCTTTGTTCTTTGGGTGTTAAGTTTGATAAGTTCTTTATAGATTTTGGATACTAGCCCTTTATCTGATATGTCATTTGCAAATATCTTCTCCCATTCTGTCAGTTGTCTTTTGGTTTTGTTGACTGTTTCTTTGGCTGTGCAAAAGCTTTTTATCTTGATGAAGTCCCAATAGTTCATTTTTGCCCTTGCTTCCCTTGCCTTTGGCGATGTTTCTAGATATAAACGTAGTGATCTGAAGGGGTACGTGCAGCCTGATATTTATAGTAGCAATGTCCACAATAGTCAAATATGGAAAGAGCAAAGATGTCCATCAACAGATGAATGGATAAAGAAGGTGTGGTGTATATATATATATATATATATATATATATATATATATATATATATATATATATATATATACACACACACACACACACACACACAATGGAATATTATGCAGCCACCAAAAGGAATGAAATTCTTGCCATTTGCAATGATGTGGATGGAACTGGAGGGTATTATGCTAAGCGAAATAAGTCAATCAGAGAAAGACATGTATCATATGATCTCACTGATATGAGGAATTCTTAATCTCAGGAAACAAACTGAGGGTTGCTGGGGTGGTGGGGGTGGGAGAGATGGGGTGGCTGGATGATAGACATTGGGGAGGGTCTGTGCTATGGTGAGCGCTGTGAATTGTGTAAGACTGTTGAATCACAGCCCTGTACCTCTAAAACAAATAATACATTATATGTTAAAAAAAAGAAGATAGTAGGAAGGGAAAAATGAAGGGGGGGAAATCGGAGGGGGAGACGAACCATGAGAGACTATGGACTCTGAGAAAAAAACTGAGGGTTCTAGGAGGGAGGGAGGTGGGGGGATGGGTTAGCCTGGTGATGGGTATTAAAGAGGGCACATATTGAATGGAGCACTGGGTGTTATACACAAACAATGAATCATGGAACACTACATCAAAAACTAATGATGGTGATTAACATAACATAATAAAATTTAAAAAAATACGTTAGTTTTCATTCATGCCAGTTTTTAAAGGAAGCTGCTGTTTTTTTTTTTTTTTAAGGCAGCATTTCATATGGATGCATAATGATTTCTTTAACCCATTCCCTATTGGTAAATACATAGGTTGTTTCCAATCACTTGTTATTACAAACACTGCTGCAATGAAAAACCTTGTATTTTTCTCACTTTGTTCACAGGGGAGTATATATATGTACAATAAATTCGTAGAGGTAAGATTTGTTCACAAGATTTGTATGCCCTGCAATTTTGATACATCTGGCCAAATTGCCTTCCATGGAGTTTGGCAATGTATGAGAATGCCTATTTCCTCATACCCTCATCAACACAATGCATTAATAAATTCTTTAACCTTTGCATATCTGATAGGCAAAACAATGGCATACCACCATAAATTTGCATTTATTTAATTTTTATAACATTTATATGGCTCTTAGTATGTGCCAGATATTGTTATAAGCATTTTACAAATATCAACATATTTAATACTCATAACTTCCCGAAGAGAAAGGTTCTACTACTGTTCCCAATTTACTGATATGAAAACTGAGGCACATTGAAGCTAAGTAAATTGCATATGGTCATACGACTAGTAAGAGGTAGAACCAGAATTAGAAACACTAGTAGATATTTTGGCTCTACAGTTCTTTTATTATGAGTGAGGTTGGGTGGTGTCTGGGTGGCTCAGTCAGTTAAGCATCCAACTCTTGATTTTGGCTCAAGTTATGATCACAGGGTCATGAGACTGAGCCCCAGGTCAGGCACTAGGCATGGAGCCTGCTCAGTATTCTCTCTCTCTCTCTCTCTCTCTCCCCCTTTGTCCTTCCCCCACTACCACACTCTTGCTCTCTCTAAAAAAAAAAAAAAATGAGTGAGGGGCACCTGGGTGGCTCAGTTTGTTAAGTGACTGCCTTCGGCTCAGGTCATGATCCCAGGGTCCTCGGATTGAGCCCCGCATCGGGCTCCCTGCCTGGCAGGAAGCCTGCTTCTCCCTCTCCCACTCCCCCTGCTTGTGTTCCCTCTCTCTCTCTCTGTCATTTAAATAAATAAATAAAATCTTAAAAAAAATTAAAAAAATGAGTGAGGCGGAGCATCTCTTCATGTACTTAATTTGGATTTTCTTCTGTAAATTCTTTATATCCTTGCTGTGTCTTTTTAAAAATAGTAAATTAATTATTCATCCCTCAAATATGTAAATTAATTAAATTAATTATTCATCCCCCAAATATGTAATAATGTAACAACACTATGATCAGATTGAATAAAAATATTTAATGGCTTAACAAAATGTTTAAAATACAAGGATATTTTGTATGCTATATGAAATATATTCTGATAAAGCCAGTTACCAAATAGATTGTGTAGTTTGATCCCCAAATCTACATACTTTCCCATGTCTTTATACCTATGTATCCATATAATAAAGCTATATGAATACTGGAAAATATGTATAAAATATTAACAGTTTTTGTCACTGGTTTTAAGTTTCTTCTTTGTGCTTTTCTATATTTTCTTAAGTTTCAACATTTATACATATTTTTATAATCTCTAAAAACTGTGATTTTTTTTTTTACCTAAAAATGAAATAGGAAAAAAAAAAGCTGATTGTCTTATTATTTGCCACCAAAATCCTGGCAGCAGTTAACAATAGGCCTCCTTAATATGTGTCACACTCACTCGTTATTCTGGCAGAGTTCTAGAAGATATATAGTTTTCCTTGAGGAGAGTCCTTGAGACTCTGGTACCTGAAGGAACTCAGTCACTGTCCTCATTCTCTCCTGGAGGCTTCTGTCTGATTGCCTGAAACAGGGTGGGGTGACTTATTCCCCTTCTAGGGTCCCCGTTTTCCATCAGGCCTAATGCTTGTAGCCTCATTTTACCTAGAGGGTTCTGCAGCCCCTCATTCCCAAGAATTCCTCACAGAATAGTTCCCAGGAGAACAGGATGTACTTTTTCTTCCTTTTATTCCCCCACTAGTCTTTGTTTACTTGGGGGGACAGGAACATTTTTTTGACTAAAAACCTGTCAATTTTGCTTTTCAGTTCCTTCAATGGGTAATTTAAATGTCTCATTAGTTTTTTTTGCGTGGATTTTAAGAGAATTCCTTTGAGTTTTTGTTGTCCTTTTATCAGTTGATGTGGAGACACAGCTATCATTATAAAGCCTAAGAAATTAAAACCATTTCTCTGAACCAATCTCTATAAAAAACTCCCAAGATTTGTGTTTTATATCTCAGGCAGGACTTCTCTTTGATTAAATGCTTCATTTGTCAGCTTTGGAGGCTGAAATGAAGTTTGCTGGTGCTTTGGTTATATTTCTAATTTTGGGAGGAGTGGCATGACAGCGCTTGCAGTGTGTATTTTTTTGGGTTTTGGTTTGGTTTTTGCTTGTGTTTTGTGTTATTTTGATTGTTGTTTCTATGGATGTGGCTATTTCCATAAAGGTCTGGGCAAATGCATAACCACAACGACAAAGAACTGTCTAAAAAAGAAACTAGATGAAACAAAATGCAATCCCTCAAACCATTAATTTCAACTTCTCTCAGTGTAATTCGGGGTTGAGGTGATGTTCAGAGTAAAAACCTATAATTTTGTTCTAAATGTATTATATTCCTTCCTCCTGGTAAGTTTCTATATCCAGTTCCCCAGAGAGTTCTTAAAGCAAGGACTGTATTGATTAGGTTTTTATATCAAGTCCACTACTAGACTGAGATAAAACTGACCTTATTGATAAAACCAGATACTTCCTTCTTTTTGTCTTAGAACCAGGGTCAATCCTAGAAAAAAATAGCAAGTAGGCAGATTGTTACTGTCTTGTCTCCTATTTGGCCCTGTTTGCGGTTCCCAGCAATAAATCTCAAGCATCGTGTTGCCTTAGAAGACCCCTAAAGCAAACACTGCCGACAGGCTGCATTTTGTCAGACAGATTTATTTCGTGAGGCCTGTATGTAGTTAATAATTAGTAAATGTCACCTCAAAATTCAAGTGGCAGAATCTCTTGGAAAACTGAAAATTTTGGCCTATAGACCTTAGAGTCCTGCAGAAGAGCAGGTCACCTCTTCTCTTTAATTTTTTTAAATTCTTATTTATTTTTGACAAAAATTATAGATATTTAATGTACACAATGTGATGTTTTGATTCATGTATACATTGTGCAATGTTTACCACATGAAACGAATTAAACTATCCATCATCTCCCATAGTTACCTTTGTGTGTGGGGTGAGAACACTTGAAATCTACTTTCTTAGCAAATTTCAAGAATACAATATTATTATTATTATTATTAACTATAGACACTATGCTGCATAATTAGGTCTCCAAACATACTCATCTTGTAACTGAAAGTGTGTACTCTTTGATCAATATCACTACTTTTCCCATTCTACTTCTGTTAGTAGGAGTTCAATTTTTTTTCTTTTTCTTTTTTTTTTTTTTTTGAGATTCCACATATAAATGAGACCATGTTGCATTTGCTTTTCTGTGTCTGGCTTATTTCACATAGAACCTGTCTTCCATGTTCATCTACATTGTTGCAAATGGCAGAATTTCCTTCTTTTTTTAAACTGAATAATAATCAATTGTATATTTTCTTTATTCATCTGTTGAGGGACTCTTAGGTTGTTTCCATATCTTGGTTTTTGGGAATAATGCTGCAATGAACATGGGAGTGCAGATATCTCTTCAGGATAGTAACTTCATTTCCCTCTGATATATACATATATATATATATTGCTGGATCATAGAGTTCAATTTTTAATGTTTTGAGGAACCTCAATAATGTTTTCCATGACTGCTACGCAAATTTACATTTCCACCAGGAGCGCGCAAGTGTTCCCTTTCCTCCACATTCTTGCCGACACCAGTTCTCTTTCAACTTTTTGATAATAGCTATTCTAACAAGTGTGATATGAAACCTCATTGTGGTTTTTATATGTATTTCCCTGATGATTAGTGATGTTGAATGACTTTTTATAAACTGGTTGACCATTTATAAGTCTTCTTTGGAAAAATGTGTATTTAAGTCCTTTGCCTATTTTTTTTTAATCTGGTTATTTGTTTTTTGTGCTATTGAATTGTGTAAGTTACTTATGTATTTTGGATATTAACCCCTTATCAGATATATGATTTGCAAATCTTTTCTCCCTTTTGTTCATTGTTTCCTTTGCTGATCAGAAACTTTTTAGTTTGATGTAGTCCCACTTATTTATTTTTGCTTTTGTGGCCTGTGCTCTTGGTACCAATTCCAAAAAATCATTGCAAGGCTAATGTCAGGGAGTTTTTTCCTTATGTTTTCTTTTAGGAGTTCTATGGTTTCAGGTGTTACGTTTAAATTTTTAATCCATTTTGAGTTGACTTTTGCGTATGGTGTAAGATAGGAGTCCAATTTCCTTCTTTTGCATGTGACTGTCCAGTTTTCCCAATACCATTTATTGAAGACACTATCCTTTGGTGTGTTTGTTGAAAATTAGTTGAACATATATGCTTGGATTTATTTCTAGGCTCTCTATTTTGTTCCATTGATCTGTGTGTCTGCTTTATGCCAGTACTATATTGTTTTGATTATTGTAGCTTTGTAATATAGTTTGAAATCAGGAAATATAATGACTCTAGCTGTGTTTCTTTCTCAAGATTGCTTTAAGTATTTGGGGTCTTTTGTGGTTCCATATGGTTTTTAGGATTGTTTGTTCTGTTTCTTTCTTTCTTTTTTTTAAGATTTTACTTATTTATTTTAGAGAGAGAGAGAAAGAGAGTGCAAGTGGGGAGAGGAGCGGGGGGTTGGCAGGGAGGGAGGGGGAAAGTATCTCAAGCAGACTCTGCCTTGAGTATGGAGCCCAACATGGGGCTTAATGTGGGGCTCCATCCCAGGACTGTGAGGTCATGACCTGAGCCGAAACCAAGAGCTGGATGCTCAACAAGTTGAGCCACCCAGATGCCCCTGTTTGTTCTGTTTCTGTGAAAAATGCCATTGGAATTTTGATAGGGATTGCACTGAATATTTAGATCTCTTTGGGTGGAATGGACATTTCAACAGTGTTAGTTCTTCTAATCCATGAACATGGGTTATCTTTCCATTTATTTGTGTCATCTTCAATTTCTTTCATCAGTGTTTTATAGTTTTCAATGTACAGATCTTTCATCTCTTTGGTTAAATTTATTCCTAAGTATTTTATTCTTTTTGATGCTATGGTAAATGGGATTTTTTTCTTAATGTATTTTTTGGATATTTCACTGCAAGTGTATAGAAATATAACTGGTTTTTGCATGTTGATTTTGTATTTTGCAACTTTAGGGAATTAATTTATTAATAGTTTTGTTTATTATTTATGAATAAATATTACATTTATTAACATGTTTTAACAGTTTTTTTGCTAGAGTCTTTGAGAATGCTATATAGAAGGTCATGCCCTCTGCAAAAAGACAGTTTTACCTCTTCCTTTTCAAGGATAACTTTT
The DNA here is from genome assembly GCF_011800145.1 of Mirounga leonina. Lineage (NCBI taxonomy): Eukaryota > Metazoa > Chordata > Mammalia > Carnivora > Phocidae > Mirounga > Mirounga leonina. The sequence continues at coordinate 62,685,791 of NW_023270377.1, forward strand.
CTTTATCTTGTCTAATTGCCCTGACTAGGACTTCTAGTACAATAGGAGTGGGTGCTCTTGTCTTGTTCCTGATCTTGAAGGAAAAGCTTCTAGGATTTTACCATTGAGCATGGTGTCGGTCAGTTGTTGGCTTGTCATATATGATCATTATTATTTGAGGTCTGTTCTTCTATTACCCACTTTGTTGAGAGTGTTTTTTTCTTTTTATCATGAAAGGATGTTGACATTTTTTAAATGCTTTTACTGCATCTATTGAAATGATCATATGAATTTTATCTTTTATTCTATTAAGGTGGTGTATCATATTTACTGATTTGCATACATTGAACCATCTTTGCATCTTAAGGATAAATCCTACTCCATCATGGTATATGATCCTTTTAATGTACTGTTGAATTCAGTTTGCTGGTATTTTGCTGAGGACTTTTGCCTCTAAGTTCATCAGGGATATTGGCATATAATTTTTTTTCCGCACAATGTCCCTGTCTGGCAATGCTGGCCTTATGAGTTTGGAAGTGTTCCCTCCTCTTAAATTTTTTGGAAGAGTTTGAAAAGGATTACTATTAATCCTTCTTTAAATGTTTGATAGATTTCTCCAGGAAGCAATATGGCCTGGACTTTTCTTTGTTGAGGGACTTTGATTAGTGATTCAATCTTTTTACTTGTTATTAGTTTACAGTCCAAATTTGTATTTCTTCATGATTCAGTCCTGGTAGGTTGTATGTTTCTAAGAATTTATCCATTTCTTTTAGGTTACCCAATATGTTGGTGTTTAATTGTTCAAAGTGACTTATTATTATTACTATCCTTAGTATTTCTGTGGTATCAGTTGTAGTGTCTCCTGTTTTATTTCTGATTTTATTTGAGTCTTCTTTCCTTTTTTATAGTTCGTCTAGCTAAAGATTTATCAGTTCTATGTATCTTTTCAAAACCCAAATCTTAGTTTTATTGGTATTTTTCTATTGTCTTTCTAATCTCTATTTCATTTATTTCTAATTTTTGTTATTTCCTTCCTTCTACTAACTTTTGACTTAGATTGTTCTTATTTTTCTCCTTAAGGTATAATGTTAGGCTGTTTATTTGAGATCTTTCTTTTTTCTTAATGCAAGCATTTATCACTATAAACTAGCCTCTAACAACTGCTTTTGCTGCATCTCTTAAGTTTTGGTATGTTGTATTTCCATTTTTGTTTGTCTTAAGATATTTTTAAATATCCCCTCTGATATCTTCTTTGACACATTGGTTGTTCAGGAATGTGTTATTCAATCTGCACATATTTGTGACTTCTCCATGTTTCTTCCTGTTATTGATTTCTAGTTTCATAGCATTGTGGTAGGAAAAGAGATATGTGATATGATTTCAATCAAGCTTCTTAAATTTGTAAGACTTGTTTTGTGGCCTAACATACGATCTATCCTGGAGAATGTTCCATGTGCACTTGAGAAAAATATATTCTGCTACTGAGAAATCTGCTAATAGTCTTATGAGGGACTCTCTTTTATATGATGAGCTTCTTTTCTCTCGCTGCTTTCAAATTCTCTTTGTCTTTGATTTTTGACAGTGCTACTATAATGTATCGTGGTGAAGTCTTTTTTGGTTTAACCTGATTGGAGACATTTGAACTTCATGTACCTGGTTGTTGACATCGTTCCTCAGATTTGGGCAGTTCTTAGCCATTATTCTTTTAAACAAGCTCTCTGTCCCTTTCTCTCTCTCTTTTCCTTATGGGACTTCCATAATGTGACTTTTGTTTTGCTTGATTGTGTCCTATAAGTCATATATAGGCCTTCTTCATTCCCTTTCATTCTTTTTCTTTATTTCTCCCCTGACTAGATAATCTCAAATGACCTGTTTTAGAGCTCACTGATTCTTTCTTCTGCTTGACTGGGTTTCCTACTTAAGTTCTCATTTTTTTTTCATTGTCAATGACACTTTTATTATTGTTAATTCATAATTCCCATTTGCCATGATAGTCAAGCTTATTTAGAGAAATAAACCAGAAATAAACCATGATAGTCAAGCTTATTCAGAGAAATAAACCAGAATTAAACCAAAATTTAATTATAGGAAACACTGTAAATATTCTGTCTCACATGATATCCAAGACTAAGTATCTATTCAAATAACATTCAAAAAGCTGATGATATAAACTTTGGCAGTTTTCAAGAAACACTGGTCAATCCATAATTAAATCTCAATGCATCAGTTAACACCTGGGCACCTCTTGCAGACAACCAGTTTGACTCAATAAACTTTAAAAATATATATTTAATACTTACAGATTTTATTTATTTTTAGAGAGCGAGCGAGAGAGAAACAGCATGAGAGGGGAGAGGGTCAGAGGGAGAAGCAGGCTCCCCGCTGAGCCGGGAGCCCGATGCGGGACTCGATCCCAGGACGCTGGGATCATGACCTGAGCCGAAGGCAGACGCTTAACCATCTGAGCCACCCAGGCGCCCTATATTTAATACTTATAATATTATTCATGGAGTTCTTGGCAGAGTTAAGCATTTTGAGGTTTCTACTGTTGAGAAACTTGAGGTTCATGTTGTCCTTTTTTCAGTGCCAAAAGCTCCGTTTTGAGCTCTCCAGGCTTTGGTGGAATTTCAGGTATTGTCAGGTCCGGCTGGTAGTACCTGTGCACCACTTTGGCCCCGGCGCACATGGTCAGGAGGCTGGCAGTGAACATTTTCAGGTAGGTGGCCAGGACACGCCGGCGGGTATGGTCGGGGGGCGCAGAATGCACTGGTGTTCGGCAGCGGGTCAGAGGGCAAGTGGCAAGTTCTCATTTTTTTTAGTTCACGCATTGTGTTCTTCAGCTCCAAAATTTCTGTTTGGTTCCTTTTTATATTTTCTATTTGTTGAACTTCTCATTTGTTCTTGTACTGTTTTCCTGATTTTGTTAAATTGTTTATCCATTTCTCCTGTGGTTCTCCGAGCTTCTTTAGAATAGTTATTTTGAATTCTTTGTTGAGCATTTCATAGATCTCCATTTTTTTGTGGTTACTGGAAGTTTTTTGTTTTCCTTTGGGTGGTGTCACATTGGTCTGATTCCTTGTGATCTCTGTAGCCTTGCATAGGAGTTTGCACATTTGAAGAAGCAGTCACCTCTTCTAGACTTTATAGTTGACTTTGGTAAGGAAAGATCTTCATTTGTGGGTAGGGGCATGCTGGAGCACGCTGTGGCCTCAGGTCTACCGCTGTGGGGCACCAAGTGTGGGGGCCTGTGGTTGGTCTGGATCTGGGGGGAAATGGTGAATTGTTGGCTCAGGCAGCTGTGATCTGTGATATCAGCAATCCTTGTTGGCAAGAGCCGTAGGGGGTTCCCGGTGGATACAAGAGCTGTTGGGGCTCTCAGCAGCACCTCCAAATTTCATGCCGTGGAACCAGGGCAGGTGGCGTTGGTGGCCAGAGCTAGGGGTGCACATAATCGACGGTGGGAGCTGGCTGCAGGTGCTTGTGTGGGGGCAGGGTGGCAGCAGGCACATGCACAGTGGCAAGGGCAGCGGCCAGTGGCAGGGGCCGAAGCCAGGTATGGATGCAGCAGGGCCCTAGGCCGTTGTTGTACTCAGGTGGCTGCAAGGACTAACCTCAGGTGCGTGCACGGCAGTGGGGGCCAGTGATCGGAGTTGGGGCTGGTGGCATGCAGGTGGGAGGCATCAGGGTTTAGCTGTAAGCCCCTGCAGCAGTACAGGCCAGTGACCAGAGTCTGGGCTGGCTCCGGTGGCCAGAGCAGGTGCATGGTCCCGGCTGGACTTGTGCACACACACAGTTGCAGAAGCTGTGGCTAGCAGTGGGTGGGGTGGCCTCGTTGGATCGCAGGCCTAGGCTGTTCAGAGTGATGTCGACTGGGGTGGCTCTGGCCAGGGTGGAGAGCAAGGAGGACCTCAGGCAGCTGGAGTCTGCAAACACAAAAATCTATGGGGCCGTCAGCAGTGAGAGCTGCAAGGGGTCTGCAGCAGCTGTGTTCGCTGTTGGTCTCGTCAGCAGAAGAAGCTGTTGAGATCCCCTGCAGAGCAGTCTTTTGGGCTCTCTGATGGGATCTTCAGCGATGACAGCTGGGAGAGTCCACAGCATCCATGAGTGCTGTTGAGAATCTCAGCAGTGAAGGCTGCGATGGTCCTCTGCAAAGAAGGCCACTGGGAACTAGGGTCGCTCCCACCAAGAGGTTGACGTTGGTAGCCCCTGCCCTTCTTCTTTGTGCCCAGCCATTTCTAGATCTCAGCTATGCCAGTCTCTAGATGGGGTGAGACTGAAGTGGGTCCTTCCTTGTAGTGCTTCAGATGCTGGGGAAGTGGTTGCTCACCCCACTTTTCTTTTCCTAGTGAGAGGAGTTCCCTCTTGGTGCTGAGCTGTGTCAGCCTAGAGGATGGGCAGATGCAGGCAAAATGAAATAATTTTTACTCCTTTTCTGTGGTCATTCTCAGGGTTTTTTTGTTTTGTTTTGTTTTGTTTTGTTTTGCCCAACTGTGTTGTTGAGGTTTTTTAAGTGGACCCCTGAACTCTCCCAGAGCTATTTTTGTTCATGGATAGCTAATTGTTGTTCTTTGTTGGAGGAACCAAGGTGGGGTCTCCCACTCTGCTATATTGGTAATGTCACTTGGAGCTCACCTCTTTAGGTGGGGCATGTGCTCTTGCTCTCTATTTTGCTACAGTCTCCACTACTCCTTATTGTTTTACACCTGTTCCCTTTATGTCACTCATTTATGCAACTTTCATGATTTCTGTAGGCATTTGAGTCTGTATTTCCTTCCATAAAGCAAAAAGCTGATGAAGACTTATTTAAGGTGTGGTTCTTAAACTTGAGCATATATCAACATCATCTGAGGAGTTTGTAAAAGTACCGATGGCTGGGCTCAACCCCCATTTTGTAGGTCTGAGGCAGGGTCTGAGATTCTTAGATGATGAAGATACTGCTCTTCCAGGGACCACACTTAGAGAACCACTGCTTTAAAGTATTACTTCTCTGAGGGTATCTATATCTTCATTCATTCATTCATTCATTCACTCATTCATTTATATATTCAGTATTTATTGCAAAGTACTTTGCTTTATATTGAAGATTCATTAGTGATCAAATATATATGGTTCTCATTAATCAGGCAAAATTTTAAAATTTTATTCATTTTGTACACAGATGTATAATTACAGATGTGAAGTGCTGTGAAGAGTATTCAGAATGACTTCCTTAAGGTATGACAGGAAGCTAATCTATAGAGGATAAGTAGGCCTTGGTCAGACATATTAGAGAGGAGAGAGGAGCTTTCTAGGTCATAAGAAGAGCATGTGTAAAACTAGGCAAAGCCACCTCCCAGATCTAAATGATGAGCCTCTGACGGGGGTTTCAGAGACTGTGGGAAATATTTCAGGTTGGGATACTTCCCAGTTATAATTCCAAGGAAGCAGGTGCCTATTCTGATGACTTCTGGGGCTGATTGTTTCCCAAACTACAGAGTCTGGAGCCAGGAGCGAGGAAGCTGTCAGTCCTGGCAACCTCACCCATCAGTTCTAATGAAGTGGGCTGCATAAAGGAGCGTGGCAAAAGTTATTTTGAAATTCTGTTCCGGGGGAAATCCCAGGGGCATGTTGGCAACTCATTCCAATATCTCTCTCTAGTTTCTGGGTCTTCGAGCATTGCTAGGAAAAAAAATTTTTAAAAGATACCAACTGGAAGATCAGATCATCAAAATATCAGGCTCCGTTCACCTGTGCCTCTGCCTTGGCCCATCAGTCCTTTTATTCCTCCTGGCCTAAGCTGTCCATGACACGGTTGTAACCCTCACGGCTCCAGGTCTTATCCCCGCCTGCTCACCTGTGGCCGGTGACCTCCTATGTCATCTGTGGATTCTCCTTCTGTGCCATCTGAAAGCATTTATTTCTTTGGCTTGTAACTCTTTCTCTTTATTCTCAGATGTCTAAATGTAAAAGCATTTGTTTTTGTTTGCCTTCTGTCTTTCCTTTTCTCTTTTTGCCAAAATCTATAAACAAGAATGCCTTCTATTTAAAGAATATTTTCTTCTATATTTCTTCATCTATTTTCTTCTATTTATACACATAAAATTCATTTGCAGATATGAATATCTAATTCAGCTCTCCAAGCCTTTGTTTCCACTTTTTCCTTTGAGAAACTGGAAGGTTTTTGATGTTGGCAGCCACTGTTGTCTCTTTAAAGGCTGATTTGCTTTTTGCCTCTTCATTATTCCTCATGGATTGTCTTACATATTCCTTTTCTAATATAGCAGTAGAATAGAATGTTCTTTGAGGGGCCTTCAGTTCTGAAATATTACTATTATAAGGAATTTGCTCCTCTTCCATATAAATTTTAATTGAATTTCCAGCTTTTATTAAATTAGTTTTGGTTATTTTCATAGGATCATAAAAAAAAAAAGAATATGCCTTTCACTTACATTTTATGACTTCTTTCCTACCTTGCAAATTAATTGCATCAATGCTACTAGCCAACCTCTTTTTATGTGATTTTATTTTGGACTCAAAGTAGATATCTAAAAATAACGTCCTCTCCTAAATGTGTATCTTACACACTGATTTTAAATACTTAACTTTGGAGGTTACTTTTGTTCCCATTTTTCTCAAGGTGGTGGAATCCTTATGCTATCTTTCTTGTATGCAGAAAGCATGGCAGAGCTTCAAATAACTTTCTTCTTATGTATCTTTGGGGTATGTGCATGCATTTTGCAAATCCCATCTGTGTCCTTCCCAATTCATACCTGTGCATTCTCTTTCTGATACAGGTCTCTTGGATCTTCCAGTATCTGACTGATAATCCAAAACTTTACCCAGGAATAAGCCTCCTAGACTCTTCTTTTCCTATTATACCATTTGGAGTAGATGCAAATCTGTCTCTAGTTTCCTTGTATCCAATAAACTTCTTTGTCTCTCTTGTCAAATATGGTATTTTCCAATTCTGAACTTCCTTACCCTGTTTGTATTATTTTTCCAGTTTAGTTATTTTTATTTATTTGGTTAAGATTTCCTTTAACCTCACTCTTTTTTTTTTTTTTGATTCCTTGAGTTCCAACCTCACCTTCTGAGGGTGCTTTGATATTTTTCTCAATGCTCTTGCCTTTTCTTCTCCCTCTGCCCAAGGATTTCAAGTGGAAAGTGTCATTATTCTCTGATAACTTGTAATGCATTCATATAATTTTAAACTCTATTACTGGTAATCTTTATGTTGACCATGTTTTAATTCGTATTTCTTGAATTGTCAAACACAAAAAACATAAAGATCTTTGACACTTGTCTATACAGGCTAAGGAATTTAGCAAATTTTAATTTCCCCTCATTTTATGAAAATGTATTCTAGTGTTATAATATCTAAACTTTCATTCAGATTATTTTTAAATCATTATTAACTTAGTACTGTGTCTTAATTTTTATTTTTAAAACATGTGTTTAGTTATGTAGCCATATTATAACAATTATCTTACTTAATCCTTTGTTTAAACATTTTCAATGCTAACTGTCCAGATTTTTCCAATCCTGAGTTCAGTATTTTTATTCATCTCCAAATTAATTCAAATATATCTAATTTTATCAGAGAAATTCAGTCAAAATACCTAGGAATCTCTTCTTTTTGATGACTTCTAAGAAAGACAAGTTGAATATGAATAGATTTTTGAGGATAAAATTTTTCACCTTGAAAACTCTGCTAAGTGGAAAGCATACAGATAGATGTTCTTCAATGTATTAGCTCTATAGAGGTCCATCAATATAACAAAATATTATGATATTATTTTTCAAAAAAGAAAGAAAGAAATGAAAAGCTCTTCATATGTAATATGCAAAGATCTCCAAGTTATAACATTGATAAGATGAAAACATCATGGTACATTGTATATCCATATTCATAATAGCACTATTCACAATAGCCAACAGATGGAAGCAACCCAAGTATCCCTCCAGGGATAAATGGATAAACAAAATGTGGTTGTATGTGTATACATACAATAGAATATTATTCAGCCTTAAAAGGAAAAAAAATTCTGACACATACTACAGCATGGATGAACCTTGAGGGCAGTATGCTAAACGAAATAAGCCAGTCACAAAGAAACAAATACTGATTCTACTTATATGAGATACTTAGAGTAGTCAAATTCATAGAAACAGAAAGTAAAATGGTAGTTGCCTGGGACTAGAGAAAGGGGGAATGGGTGGTTGTTGTTTAATGGGTACAGGGTTTCAGTTTTACCAGATGAAAAGTTCTGGAGATGGGTTGCACAATAATGTGACTGTACCTAACACTACTAACCTGTATACTTAGAAATTGGCTAAGATGGTAAATGTTATGGCATATGTTTTTACCACAATAAGGAAAATATGGTACAGAGTATAGAAACTATGAGGTTAAAAAAATAGGTCAAAAAATTTAGATGTATCTGTAATTGCTTGAATATGCACAAACAATATAGTATACACAGGAATGTGTCAATGGAGTTGTAAGTGCGTAGAAGTTTTGAACAGATAGATGTGGGAACCAGCATTAGGAGGGATATTTTTCACTAGATACTTTTTAAAATCTTCTCTTTTTAAACTATAAGAATGTATTACTAATTCATTAAAAAAACCCCAAAAAACCAAAACAGTGAGTAGATGATGTTGATATATATGGCCCCCAAATCAGTCACTTACTTCTTAGTAGAGGAGGCTGTGTATCTGATGGGAAAGGAAGGCCCTCTTGGAGGCTCCATTCTCAGTGTTCAAAAATGTTTCTTTTTACTGATAAAGCCTGTTTATTGGCTGTGGTAGGCAGAATAATGCCCCCCCCAAAAGATGTCCTCATCCTGATATCTGGAACCTGTGAATATGTTACTTTACATGGCAAGGGGGAATTAAGGTTACTAATCAGCTGAATTTAAGATAGAGAGGTTAGTCTGGATTATCTTGTGAGTTCCTTATCATCACAAGGGCTCTTAAAAGGGGAAGAGAGAAGCAGGGGAGGAAATTAGAGTGATGTGATGTCAGAAAGACGCTATCTACTGTTGCTGGCTTTGAAGGAGGAGGCAGGAGGCCGTAGTCCAAGGATGCAGGAGCCTCTAGAAGCTGGAAAAGGCAAGGAGACAAATGCTTCTCGAGAATTTGCAGAAGATATGCAGACTTTCCAGCACCTTGATTTTAGCCCAATGAGACCTGGGTAAAACTTCTGACCTGTAGAACTGTAAGGTAATAAATTTGCATTGTTTTACTGTGCTAAGTTTGTGATCATTTGTTATAGCACTAGTGGGATATAGTGGTTATGGAGTGGGCTGAGGAGGGGACTGGGAACAAAATAATCAAACTTGAATAGTTTCTCTAAAAATCTAAGTATTTATTCATTTCCTGAATTAAATTTGGATAAAGATGAAAAAAGGAAATCCCATGGATATTGGCACATCATGATCTCTTCTTTAACATAGGAAAGGACTGAAATCAGAGTGATTCTTCCTTTGAAAGGAACATATTTTTCTATTTTCCTAATTGTGGGATTCCTCTTTTCCTTCATCCAGGAAACAAAACAAACAAACAAACAAACCCAAAACTACCATTACTAATCAGAAAATAGAAAATACAAGAGAACAAAAACTACTCTTGAAATTAAACACAAATCAAGACATGTTTAGGTAAGGATTTTTTCCCCACAAATTTAGCTATTTTGGAATTCTTCCTTGGTGTCTTGCACGAAGCTTTAACTCCCCAAACCACCATATCAAGTAGGAATGATTAGTGTTCCCATTTTATAGATGATAATCCCAAGATTAAAATAGTTGAACAATTTTTTCAACCTAATCAGTTTGAATCTATGCCTGTTGATGCAAGGACCCATGTTCTTAGACACCAAGGTTCCCTGCTCTCATGTTCTGCTTCAATTCCTCCTGGCTATTTTTCAGGATCACTGTCCTTCATATGTCGCTTCTGTAGCCCTTGGCCTCTCTCTATGAAATATTTCTTATCCAAAGACTTCACTTTATCTTCTTCCCTCACATTCTGTCTTTCAAATCATTGATTCCTAATTTTCTAATATCACCTCTGCTCTTTAGTAATTTCATTGTAGGTTTTAATATACTATTATACTTTTAGTGTCTTGGTGTGTATGTGTATATGTGTGTGTGTTATATGACCCTTTTCTTAAGGCTGATCATTTCAAATAATTCTATATTTGAGCTTATTTTCTCTATCATCTCTTGATTCATAAAAGCACATAGGAAAACACAAAGTACAGGCACAACTTGGAGATATTGCAGATTTAGTTACAGACCACTGCAATAAAGTGAATATTGCAATAGAGTGAGTCAAATTTTTTGGCTTCCCAGTGCATGTAAAAGTTATGTGTATACTATACTGTAGGCTGTATCTTCCTCTCATGATTTCTCTGCAGCATGTGACACTCTTTGATACCATTTTACAGAACTTCTTTCAAATTAGAATCAATCCTCTCAAACCCCGACACTGCTCTATCAACTAAATGTATGTAATATTCTAAGTCCTTTGTTGTCATTTCAACAGTCTTCACAGCAACTTCATCAGGAGTAGATTCCATCTCAAGAAACCAACTTCTTTGCTCATCCACAAGAAGCAACTCCTCATCTGCTCAAGTTATCCTGACCTTGCAGCAATTCTGTCCATCCTACGGCTATTCTTCTAGTTCTCTTGCTATTTCCACCACATCTGCAGCTACTTCCTTCACTGAAGTCTTGAAACCCTCAGAGTCCTCCATGCGGGTTGGAATCAACTTCTTCCAACCTCTTGTTAATGTTGGTATTTTGGCTGCTTCCTGTGAATCATTCATCTTCTGGTGAAGTTTTCCAAAAAGTTTTCAATTTACTTTGCCCAGATCCATCAGAGGAATCACTATACATGGAAGCTGTAGCCTTATGAAATGTTTTTCTTAAATAATAAAGCTCAAAAGTTGAATTAACCCCTTGATCCTTGGGCTGTAGAATGGATGCCGTGTTAGCTGGCATGAAAACCACATTCACCTCATTGCCTCATCTCCATCAGAACTCTTGGGTGACCAAGTACATTGTCAAAGAGCAGTAATATTTTGAAAGGAATCTTCTTTTCTGAACAGTTCTCAAGAGTAGGCTTAAAATATTCAGTAAACCATGTTGTAAATAGATGTGCTGTTATCTAGGCTTTGTTATTCCATTTATAGGCAGAGTGGATTTAGAATAATTCTTAAGAGCCCTAGGATTTTCCAACTGGTAAGTGAGCATTGGCTTCAACTTAAAGTCACCAGCTGCTAATGAGAGAGTCAGCCTGTCCTTTGAAGCTTTGAAGCTTCAAAGGCCCTCACTTTTCCTTTCTAGCTGTGAAAGTCCTAGATGGCATATTCTAAAAAGGCTGTTTTGTCTACCTTGAAAATCTGTTGTTTAGTGCATCTACCTTCTTTAATTATCTTAGCTAGATCTTCTGGATCACTTGCTGCTTCCCCTTGCTCTTATATGTTATAGAGCTGGCTTCTGTCCTTAAACTTCATGAACCAACTCTGCTAGCTTCCAACTTTTCTTCTGCAACTTGCTCACCTCTCTCAGCCTTCAGAGAATTGAAGAGAGTTATGGTCTTGCTCTGGACTAGGCTTTGGCTTATGGGAATGTGGTGACCAGTTTGATCTTCTATCCAGACCACTAAAACTTTCTCCATATCAGCAAGAAGGTTGTTTTGCTTTCTTATCATTCATGTGTTCACTGGGGTAGCCCTTTTAATTTCCTTTAATAACTTTTCCTTTGCATTCACAACTTGGTATAAGAGGCTTAGCTTTGGGACTGTGACCATTTTCAACACACCTTCCTTACTAAGCTTAGTCATTTCTAGCTTTTGATTTAAAGTGAGAGACGTGCAACTCTTCCTTTCACTTGAGTACTTAGAAGCCGTTGTAGGGTTAGTAATTGGCCTATTTCCATATTGTTGTGCTTCAGGGCATAGGGAAGCCTGAGGACAGGGAGAGAGACAGGGGAATGTTCAGTGGGTGCTGCGGTCAGAACACACAAAACATTTATTGATTAGCTTCGCTGTCTTATAAGGGTGTGGTTTGCAGTGCCCCCAAACCAATGCAGTAGTAACATCACTGATCACAGATCAGCATAACAAAGATAATAATAATGAAAAAGTTTGAAAAATTGTGACAATTACCAAAATGTGACACAGAGACACGATGTGAGCAAACGCTGTTGGGAAAGTGGCGTCTATAGAGTTGACCTGATGTATACAGGTTTGCCACAACAATGTGAAACAGTGTGTGATCCAATGCAATATCTGCAGAGCACAATAAAGCAAGGTATTTCCATAAGTGCTTTCTAATTTTTTCTTTTGTTTTCTATGAAAGATTTCCCCTCCCCTCTTCAAATCCATGGCACCTTTTCGCTTCTTTTAGGTTTTACATTCCGTAGAAGATAAATCTGTCAGTACAGCCGGCTGGGAATAATGGCTCCCTTGCCTTCCACATGGAGACTCCCTGGCAGATGTTGACTTGTGAGGACTAGCCAGGGCCCACTCTGACAGATGTGATCTAACGCAGCTCTCTGGAACTAAGGAAGGGTTGTCTATTGCTTCCTGCTCTTCCGATTCATAGAAAGCAATTTGTCCTTTCATACTAGAAGTTGTCTGAACATTTACTCTTGAATTTTCTCTGACAGTTCAAGCGGAAACATGACAAATACAATCCCCAGAGTACATTACTCCATGAAGCTTCCTGTTTATATCCCTGCTTGAAGCCTGATCACATGTGACAACGTCATCTACCACCTGTCTGCTTTTACCATGTTCTCTCTGCACTGTACAGTATCTCTGAGTGTATGGGGAAAGAGGTATCCCTGAGGTTCCTGTAAACGTGCACACATCTGTGCACGCGCGCATGCTTTACTCTCCATCTTAGGACTTACGTCTTTGAGGTCAGGATCCACACGGGACAAGAGGGATGGGGAGGAGTCTCCCTCACTCCCTCCACTCCCCTCTCCCACCCTCCTGTATAGACAAGCTGCTGTGTCTCACATGCTGAAGTATTTGCTTGCCACTGTAATTTTAACCACACGGCCTCACCTGGGCTTTGTCTAGTAGAAATTCCTTTCAGAGCATCTGATTGTTGATATTTATTTCTGATTTTCAGTGCTGCCACAACTCATTGTAACCCTTTATTTTTACTGCAGTGGAAAACATGAGAAGGGTGTTTTGGTCCCGCTATCACAACCCAGAAGTCCACACTTCTGTGGACAAAGATGTCTTTGCTGTATGAGGCTTCTGGTTTCTGTCCTCAGCTGGAGCCCTCGTCTCTGCATACCATGTTTCCATCCCTAGCTACTCGCTCTATTTTCCTTTACCTCTTCTGTACTTCTCTCCATTTCTTTTTGAACCTCACGTAGGTGATGTGCTCTTACGGTGCCGGAGACTTTGTGTGTCCAGTTAGGCAAACGTGTGCTCTCATTGCTTGTCATCTTTAATTGCAAGCCTTTGAACCTGGCACTGGTCACCTGTCTCCCATGTGGGGCCTTGAGCACTTTGCTTATATATGGTCCCTTTTCATCCTAAAGGCTGCACAGGATGTTCTTCCCAGGAGGCCCTGCTCAGCCCTTTTCTCCATCCTACCATGCTTTTCCTGACTGTAGGTTATACTCAGATAATTTATTGAGCCTCATCTGTAATATGTCTTTGATTCCCTTATACTCACTGAGAAGCTTCTGTGTCCCTAAATGAAAAGCACTTGGCAGGCAGTTAAACTTACCTTCCTTTGCACAGTTCTATTTCATGCTTGTATCAATGAAACCAACTCCTAAACTGTCTGCTACTTTTACTGAATCCATCCATATGTCACAGTCTTTTCTTAACAAGTCATAGAATCATTAATCCTTAGGGTTGAAAAGGGCCTTAAAAGTAACTCAGTTATATATGATGACATGAGGATAGCATGACATAAACAAAACCAAGATGTGAAACTATATACACAATGTAGCCTTTGTGTGTGTGTGTATGTATGTGTGTGTGTGTGTGTGTGTGTGTGTCCTGGCGAGTTATATATCACAATGTGAACAGGGTTATCTCTGAGTAGTAGGATTACTGTTGCTTTCAGTCTTTCTTACACTTCCCCACATTTCCCAGATTTTCTTTATTAAGCAATACCAGATTATAGGAAACACTGGAGAATTGTCTTAAAAATTCCAAGGGGAAAAGTTTTCAGACTCGAATTCTATACCAATCCTATTAATTATCAATAGCAGGCTAGGATAATGACATGCTAGAAATGAAAGTACTAAAAAATTTAACTTCAGTTTGTCTTTTCTAGGAGGCTCAGTGAAAATGATTTATTACAAAACAAGGGAATAAACCAATGAAGCAGAAGACTTGGATGCAGGAGACAAAATACCTCCCCCACCCCCAAATTTGAAGAAATTCCTAGGATAATAGACATGTAAATAGTCATGGGAAGTGATCCCCTTAGAAAGGAACACAGGCTGAGAGGGAGAGCTCACTTTGTCCCTTGGGAGAAATAAAGAAGAAAGTAGCTCTGATATGTCCCTAAATGTCAGTTTCAAAGGATAGTGTTATCACACATTCATTCGCTCAACACCTATTTATTAAGCACCTATTATGTGCCATCGATATGCTAAATGCTGGGGACACAATAGTGAACCAAAAAATCCTATTTTTATATAGCATAAGGAGACAATGGCTATTATCTCTTTTAATTCCGCCCCCCTGCCCCATTTTATAAATGAAATCTTTGCCCCTTGTTATAAATAAGGAAGTCAAGTTCAGAGGGTTTGCATAACTTGCTCAAGGCTGCTGATTAGCAAGTGCCAGGGCTAGGATTCAAATATGGACTTGAAACCTGTGCTTTCTTTGCTCTGCTCAAAGTAGACTTTTTTCTTCAGGGGGGAAAAAAAGTCCTTGCCAAGAAACTTGCTTTCTTAGAATTGTATACTTAGCAAAAATGGCGAGGAAAAGAATTTGGAAAACTCTCCTGGCTGGCCATTTTGCGGATGACGCGTCTGGGTACATCTGCCCCTGATCGTCTGTGACAATCGGCTCCCATAGAGATGGCGCTCAGCAGAGGATGCTGCAGCGCTCGTCCGGAGTTACTGCCGCATTTCCCAAAATGTCTGCTCAGCATAACTGCAAATTGAAAATAAACTTGTAAACCATTGCCAGTGACGTAGCTCAAAGACTTTATGTGCTGAAGTCTTTAAAGTTGTTTTTCATTACAGTCTGCCGTTTTTCAATGGGCAGAATTCATTTTCTCCTCTTTAAGTGTGCTCAGTGAGGGGAAAACTGATCTTGAGAGGAAGACTTAGGTCTGATTTCCTGGTGCCCTGTGTGAAATGCATCCTATTCTTGAAAGCTGGGATCATCTCTCTCTCTCCCCACCTCACCCCGCAGAGCTTCTCCAAAAGTCTATCAGTCTCAGGTGAGCCATTCCAAGGTACTCAGACTCTGTGTTCAGCCGGGAGATAGTTGCTGGGAGAGGAGAGTCCACAGCCACTGTGATGGGAGGTTTGGTATAAGCCCCCAAGCCAACCTCAGCTTTGGTTGACACAGTGGTTTTAGGTTTTGACTCCGAAACCAGGACTTCCTGGGTTCTAATCCTGGCTCATCTCTAACTAGCTCTGTGACCTTTGATAAGCTACATGGTTTCTCTGTGCTTTGGCTTTCTGTGAAGTAGAAATATTATCGATAGCCCCTTTTTTGTAGGCTTTTAATGGGAACTAAGTGAGATAATCTATGTATAGATTATATACATGGATATGCTATGACAATGCCTGGCAAAAGGTGTGAGTGATTTGGGGTTTTAAGAAATGATTTCCTCCCCAATGATTTCTTTTCACCATGCCTTCCTATCCTTAAAATAATTGGTTCCAGGATTTCAACACAAGATTCGCCCCCCGAAGCCCAGTATCATCTGTTTACCAGTAATTGACTCTGGATTCAAAAAACAATCAGTTTTCATTCCCAGTCTCCTCTCTAGGTCAGACACTGTGTCTTGTCAGGGAGCAAGAATTCCTGTCCCCTCAAAGATCCTTGTAGCTGGGTTAAGAATCAAATTGACATGAGACAGATTAGCAGGAGAAAATAAAATTTAATAGCTTATGTATGGGAATCCACACAGACATGGAATTTCTAAAGACAGGCAAAATGAGGTCTGTATGTCATCCTGAACTGAGGAGAAGGGGGTAGGAGTCTGGGACTTTAGAGGAAAGGAATGTACTTCACAGGGTGATAAGAGCAGATGTTTGGTAATCGGATGTTTGTCCTGCCATACAGATGGGTCACTCAGATAACATTTATCTCTGTTAATAACCCTTATTCTGAGAAGGACCCCTGATTTGATTCTTCTATGTAGTTAAGCGGGGGGCAAAGGTTTCTCTTGAGCCCATAAGATCTTTTTTTAAAAGATTTTATTTATTTATTTGAGAGAGAGAGCATGCCCGGGGTGAGGAGCAGAGGGAGAAACAGACTCCCCTCTGAGCAGGGAGCCCGACGCAGGCCTAGATCCCGAGTCTGGGGTCATGACTTGACCTAAAGGCAGACGCTTAACTGACTGAGCCACCCAGGCACCCTGAGCCTAGAGGATATTGATTCCTTTGGCTCAGAATAATCTTCATGTCAAAGGGGCCCATCTTGGGGCAGCCTGCCCTGGGCCTTTCTAGTCCGCTCAGGAAAAGCAGTCCAGATGCCTCACCTCTGATAGGCTTTCTCTCCCTGCTAGTGCTAAATCCTTAGTCTCGGATGCTTCTGCCCTATCTGAGAGGGGGTGCCTTTCTATTCCCACTGCTGCTCTTCCTCCAGCACCTCACTGTACCACCTAACTTGAAAAAACGGTGTCAAGGGTTCTGGCAAGAATTGGTAACTTTCTCAAAGTTTTACATTATTAAGAGGTTTGTAATGGCTAAACCAGATTTGAAAAAGGAAAATACTTCCTCTCAAGCCCAGAAAATGTAACTAGTGTTCTATATTAGCTGTAAAGTCTAGTCTGTCTCCGGTCTTATCCCTTACCAAATCTCCTCCATGGGCTTCCAGGGCAAGCTCAAGACCCTTGCTGTTCACTAATCAGTAATTAAGGGACAAGCCTGTATCCAGCCTGCCACTAACCTTTAGAGACCCTGAAAACTGAAGCCAACAAAACCTGTGAAGGACGGGAGCCTGGGTGGCTCAATTGGGTAAGCATCTGCCTTTGGTTCAGGTCATGATCCCAGGGGATTGGGATCGAGCCCCACATCGGGCTCTCTGCTCAGTGGGGAGTCTGCTTCTCCCCCTCCTTCCTGCTTATGCTCTCTCTTGCTATCTCTGTGTCTCTCATATAAATAAATAAAATATTAAAAAAACAAAACAAAACAAAACCCAACACGTGAAGGAAAAGAAAACCTACCCTTTCCTTAAAGATGGGAGTTCCCCCCAGGATCTATTCTACACCCATCTCTATCTGCCACCACTTCTTATCTCCTCCCCTCCCCTCACTGTACACACTCCATGCTGGTAGATATCTGGGAGGGGGTGGCCTCCATGCTCTCCTTATCCCTCTCCAAGGCACAGAATTCTCATCTGATGACTGGCCCCCTTACAAAAATAGGCAGAATCACTGCATACTGAAAGATCAGTTCATGGCTGTGCCTCTTTTCACTTGTTTCTTCCTTTCTCCTGGCTTGAATATTCAGTACCAAGTCTCCATCATTCACGAGAGGAGGCCCTGCTCCCTTGCTGTCTCTTCTCTCCCCGCAGCTGCCCTGGTTGGCTGCTCCAGGGCCTGCTGCTTCCAAGTAGACCTGGCCACCATCTGCTGTTGTGATTTTGCCTGCACTTCCTTCTTTCTTTTCACCGTGGTTGGGATGACCAGCGTCCCATGGTTTAGAGACTCAGCCCTTACTCTTTGTCTCTCCACTTCTCCCTCATCTTTTTCTCCTTCTCCCACATAGCTGCTGGGCTATGGCAGCCATTGTAGTTGGGCCTTGTTTTCTTAAGCAACAAGACTTGGGAATAAATGTCTTTTAAAAAAATTCTTTCTTTTCTTTCTTTCTTTCTTTAGTTTGATTATCAAATACACTTTTTATTGCTGTCTCTTTCTCCGGATCTGATGGATTTTTTTTTTTTTTAGTTATATTTTGCATGAAGCAAATTGAAATTTATTAGCTTAGAATAAGGTTGCAATGAACTCTTTAGTTTTTACTTCCTATGACCCTGTTCACTCTCCTGGAAACAGTTACCCAGTTTACATCTGGGAAGCTACCCTTTCCCTATCCAGGTCTGGGCAATCAGATCATTGTTTTGTCCTGCTCACAGTGCTTGTTTCGGGGATTAGAAACTAATAATACCTTTTCTGGGACTGTTAAGAAATGTTCTTTTCCACTGGGCTTGAGATGGGAGGATGTGATGTGGGAACTTCTGGAGGCATCTTCAGTCACAAGGGGACAGCCTGCCTGAGAACGGAGCTCATACACAGAGATATGTTAAGCTATGGATGGAAAGATACCTGGAGATTGAGCAACATGACAAAGTATCCCTGAAACCAGCTGCATCCTTGAGCTTTTCATTTAAACCCAGTAAATTCTCTCTTCTTAAGCCCATCTGAATGAGATTGTCACTTAAAATGGGAAAATGCCAACAAAAAAGGAGTTCAGTTCCAGGCTCCCCCCTTGAGTTTACCAGAGTTTTCATCATTCAGATTCAAACCCAGTTCATCATAAAATGATGTTATGATTTCTTCAGCTATTGTTACTTGTGCTTTTATCTTCCCCAGGGTACTGTTAATGAGGCAGAATTTGAGTGTTCTGGATTTTCTGGTGGCAATATCTTATTCATCCCAGTTTGATAATTCTTAGATCCATATTTTCAGACCAGACTTTTGGCTCTTATATTTAGGCCCATGATACATTTTGAGTTAATTTTTTTGTACAGTGTGAGGTACCAGTCTAAAATCATTTTTGTAGTATAAGAATATCCTACTGTTGTTGTTAAAAAGACTTTTTCCCCTATTGACTCGGCACCATTGTTGACCATCCATGGATCATAAATGTAAGGATTTTTGAACCCTCAATTCCATTGATATCTATTTCTCTCCTTACAGTAGTACCACACCATCCTGGCTTGCTTTGTAGTAGGTTTTGGAATTGGGTGATGTAAATTCTCCGGGTTTTTCCTTCAAAATTGTCTTGACTACCCTGGGTTCTTTGCATTTCCATATAAATCTTAGGATCAGGTTGTTAGCTGAAAAAAAAAAAAAAGCCTGCTGGGATTTGGAATATTGAATTTTCTACACCTTGTATATGGAGTGTCTTTCCATTTATTTAGATCATCTTTATATCAGTAATTCATTGTAGTTCTC
Source organism: Mirounga leonina (assembly GCF_011800145.1). Lineage (NCBI taxonomy): Eukaryota > Metazoa > Chordata > Mammalia > Carnivora > Phocidae > Mirounga > Mirounga leonina. The sequence goes on from NW_023270377.1 coordinate 62,705,094, forward strand.
AGGGTATAGAACTTGCACCTCTTTTGTTAAATTTATTCCTAAGTATTTCATTCTTTCTGATGCCACTGTAAATGAATTGTTTTTTAAATTCCGTTTTTAAATTGTTCCAACCTTATCTCTTCTAAACTTATTAAGAGAAGGCTAAATATTTATACATGCTGTTAGTGGTTTTCATTTCTTTCTGTAGAATCTCAACATCTGGTCATTTCCTGTCATCTGGAAGGACTTTAGTATTCTTATAAGGCCGGACTGCTAGCCACATACCTCAGTCTTTATCTAGGCATGTTTTTATTCTGTCTCCAGTTTTGAAGAATAGTTTTGCTGGATATAGATTTATTTACAGATTTTTTTTTTTAAAGAATTTTGAATGTTATCGTACTACCTTCCAGTCTCCATGGTTTCAGATGAGAAGTCAGCCATTAATAACACCGTTGTTCCAAGAACTCCCTGTTGAAGTTGTGGATTATCTCTGGTCACACTATCCTCCCCAACTAGAATTGCAGTTTCAGGCTACCAGAGCTACTGACTGCCTCGGCAGAGCTGTTGATGACCAATACTGCTACTTTTACTGATAGCCTAAGGAAACATGAGGTTTCACGTTCTGCTCCAAATCAAGTCAACTTCCTCTGGCAGTAAAGCTCTTCCTTTTCATGGCTAGCCTCCCTCTGTCAAAATTACCTCACTGACTGAGCTGGGAGAGGAGAGGAATGAATGGGAACCACCCTATGTTCTTAAATAGAGTTCTAGCAGCTTTTTAATGAATAAACATCCCTCTATGTGTTGTTTGCCTTTAGTCCATTTCCAGAACCCTGAAATGGATATTTATGAAAATTTGAACATTTTTTATAGTTGTAATTTCGGGAAGAGGATTTGCTAACCTCTTCACTCTACCATAGGCACTAGTTGGGTGATCTGAAACTGTGATAATAATATATTCATATCTTTTATTTTCTTTGACCATTTTTGAATCAATAGGAAATGCCTGTTGGTCAAAATTATTCTGTTGTAATTGTATAAAAGCTTTAAATTTTGGGTAACTCCCTATAATCCACTCACCATAACACTCACCATATTAAATAGAAAATTGCCTAATTAATGATCCTTAACCCTCACCAAACTGTAAGGTCCATTTTGGTAGGGACTTTGTCTCCTTTGTTCATCAGCTATATTCCTAGAACCTAGCACAATCTGATATATTACAAGGTAGACTTATTTTTAAATATTTGCTAAGTAAACAAGTAAATTTCCTCTACTGTTCTTCATCTCATGTAGGTGAGGTTGTGCTGAGGTAATAGGGAAAGGTCTGGGAAATTTAGAAGGCATTTTAACTAGAATTCTGTAGCTAAATAATCAGTCCCTGGAGTCTTCTTTGTTTAGGAAAGCAATGCTCTACCCTCAAAATGAGTGATCATTTAGCTTATTTTGGTGAACCCTACACTTGTTTTAGAAGGCACTTAGCCGGTAGTCATAGTTTTAGGAAGAAAATATAATAGCATGGGAAAATTAGAATTTGGAATTTTGATTTGTCTCTGTCGATAATTGGTTGTCATTCTCTTGGCCTCCATTTTCTCATTTAAAGTGAGAAAATTGGACTATATTTTATTGGTTTGCAAACATGGCTGAGCAGAAGAATCACCCATTAAGATCATCCCAATGTTAGAAATTCCAGGGTTGAGGTATAGTAACCCGTATTTTTAAAAACTTCAGTGGTAAGGGCTTTTCCTTTCCTTTCCTTTTAGCTTTGCTTTGCTTTGCTTTCCTTTTTTCTTTGTAGTTACCTAGGCTGGCAAATGGATGGCATTTGAGAATTGCTGGACTAGATGATCTTAAAGGTTGCTTTCAGTTTGAAAACTTATCTCTTCCATTCCCCTCAACAAAAGTGCAACTCTCTTTGGACTGTGTACCCAGGGTCACCCCAAACCTCTGTAAGGAAGGTAAGTCTTTGAAGATGTAGTTTATTCAGGCAGCACAAGAAAAGATAGGTTCTGGCTTGTTTCTGTGGAGTCATACAAAACTTTGGTTGCATGTGAAATGGGATTTGGATGAAGGAAACTTACATCTGTTTTGGCTGACTGATGATTGATATAGGTAGAAAACTGCTAATTATCTAATAAATGAAGCTGGCAGGGTATTTTGATCACTTTTTCCTTTCTGAACCTACAAGTGACTGGTCTGCTACTGTCTCTGTCATTTCTCACCTTTAGAAAGTGGCCCTTCCCAGCATGAATTTATTTTCAAATAAATTGAATAAGGGTTCATATGGAAAAGAGGGTGCATTGGACACTGTGTACAGTCTTTTCTTGACCTATTCCACAGTCTATTTTCCTGGGAATAAAATGAAATAAACTTTGAGAAAAGTGTGCAGATAACTGCCTAAACTAGTAAATGTTTTTTGCTCAAACACAGGCATTTGATTCCTTTCTGTCTGTGAGAAATAAAGACCCACCTAGGTCCCTAAGAGGAAAGCTGAGATCAATGTGATGGTCTAAAATGCTAGTGCTCTCTGTGCTGCTAGAAGAGAATGTTTCCCTTAGATGTGAAAATCCAGTATTTGCTGAATTAGACTTTCACCGGGCAAGCCTATGTGTGTGGTAGAATGTTCCTGAAGTACCAGAGATGTGCTGTGTTCTCCAAGTAGAACCACAGGCTCTATTTCCCTATCCATGGATCGTAGTGAACTTGGTGCTTTTTCTAAAAGGTAGCAATTCTATTTTGAAATATAGAAAATACAGAAAATAATAAATAATTTTAATATACAATGTCCTGCCCAGTGATTTTGTCTTCTTGGAACAATGAGCCACTTTGTTTGACAGAAATGTCTGATAGTGGTAGTCATTTTGATTAAATTATAATATGTGCCCTAGCAGAAATGCAATCTATCTACTAAAAGTAATATATACAAAGAGAGGAACAACATATAAAATGTTTATTGCTTTAAGTAATAAAAGATCAGATTCAAGATAGTATGGAAAATATTAATATGGAAAACGAAATAGGAAAATTATTTGAAGGGAATGTATACAGTAAGTAAAAACTACATTAGAATGGTGGGATTTTTTCTTTTTCATATTTTCTGTAAGGTAGTTTTTAAAAATTAAAATATTACAATGGTTAATTAAAAACGAATGCTGGGATGCCTGGGTGGCTCAGTCAGTTGGGTGTCTGACTCTTGGTTTCAGCTCAGGTCACGATCTCAGGGTCATGAGATAGAGCCCTGCATTGAGCTCTGTGCTCATTGCAGAGTCTGCCTGAGATTCTTTCCCCTTTTCTCTCTCTTCCCCTCTGCACCTCCCCCTGCTTGCTCATGCTCTCTCTCTCAAATAAATAAATAAAATCTTAAAAAAAATAAATGCTAATTGAATGAAGATCATCTAATGGTCTGAGCATCTTTTCCTCCCTGAGTTCCGTTTCCTCACACACTCCTTCAATCAAAAAGTCACAAAGGGAGGGAACAAGTGCTCATATATGTGGAAAAGAGTTAGGGGGTTGAATTGATCACAAACTTAATATGGCTCTGGCTATCCCAAGTTTTGGTGATTTAGGGGTGGTGGACCACTAAGCACACCTAGACTACTGTACTAAGTATGAGAGCATCTATATTACAATTATATTGGCAAGGAGGAACTCTGACAAATGAATGCTGAAAACATTGCTCCACCTGCTCCCTCAATCTTGCATGTAAGTGGTCTTCTATACCTATCCCCATCTCCACTGCCACTACCTTGAATACCCCATTACCACTGCCTGCTCTGCTTTAGAACCTTTCAGTTACTCCCTATATCCTACAGCAGCCACTTTCTAATACTATCCTTCAGCCAAATGAACTTTCAAGGCATTTTTATCTCTTCTGTCTTTGCTCACACCATTCTGTCTATCTGGTGTGTCTGCCCTCTTCTTTGATCAGCTTTTACTCATCTTACTTTATTCAGCTTAGATGTCACCTATTCTACAACATTTACCACAGAGTGATGTGCTTTCTCAACTCCTCTTTCAATATATTCTTTTCATACCACTGTTACATTAATAATCACATTATATCATCAGGATTTACTTCCAATGTTTGTTTCCTCTGTACCTACACACTCAACTCATCTGAGAGAGTGACCTTACCTTATTAATCTTGGTATATTCCTACTTAATAATTTTTGATACACAATGAATATCAATAAATATTTATTGAGTGAAAAAACAACCATTTATCAGTTACTATATGAATGAGTGAATGAATCAATAAACTGGCATCAATCCTTTTCCAGAATAGAATAGGAAACTCTGCAAATCTGCTCCTCCATGAAAGCAATGAGAACATTGGAAAAAAAGTGTCATAATAAACTTTCTCGAAATCTGTAAATGAACTAAAGGCTTGCAACAATCTGAAGGTTTATTTAAGAAATATGACTGGGTATTTATAGGAACAGTGAGATTTGTGGGATTTTAATTTGCCAATCCCATCCACCTCTTCCTAGTTCTGCAGTAGTCTTGAAAAATAACATCCCCACAATGATGGTACCTATGGAAACCAGCAGCCCAGAAGCCACTAGAAGAGATGTAATGGGTTTGGAATACCCCCAAATGCCCTGTTATCAAAGCATTGTCACTATTTGACCAGACAACTCACCGAGGGGCTCTATTCTCAGGGCTTGCTTTTATTGAACTTGACACAAATCTCACTTTGTGAAAAGAGCCCTATCCACAGAGCATTTGTCAAATACAATCAGCAGCAACTGTTTAACATTACAGCTGCCTGAGGCAATGTTACCAGTTGGAAATAATAAGAAACTGACCAAATTCTTAAAATGAAAACCTGGAGATTGAGATGTCCATAGGAGGCTTTGAAAAGTTCTGGCATATTCCTGGAATTCTAAAAGGTCACACACATACCACACTGTGCACATCCAGGAATGACCTAAGAAGTCCTGATGGTCATAATTCTGGCTAACTTGGAAGCTCTGTGCAAACAGGAAGTAAAGGCAAGGGTGGAGTTGTAAACTCTTGCCAGAGCATTTAAAACACTCATGCTCCTGCCTACCCCCTCCACAGTACCTCTGCAAAGACTGGAAAACACATTGGTTCAAGGCATTTAAGGACATCTCTGTCCAATCCCTAGCTGGCCACTAATCTCACTGATTAGAGACTTCCATGGCCACACATGATAAAGAATAAAAACTTTATAAAGTTATTCCAGGAAAGTCAGTAAACAAAGAAACAACAGACAGCAATAACAATAGACCCTGGAGAGAGGACAGAAACTGAATATCCAGAATTGGCAAATTGTATTATTTAAATTTTTAACATAAAAAGAACATGCAGAGAAACAGGAAAATATTTCCCATTTAGAAGAACAAAACAGTCAATAGAAACTGTCCCCAAAGAAGCCAAGTTGAACTTACTAAAGACTTTAAACTAGCTATATTAAATACATTCAAAAAACTATACCACATACTATTAATTAAGAGAGAAATTATGAATAAGAAATAAATAGAAATTATTTTCAAGAGTACATGAAATATTTTCCAGGATAGGCAATATACTTGGCTATAAAACAAGAAATTACATAAACTTAAAATAAATGAAATCTTTCAAAGTATATTTGTCAAACACAATGCAGTTTAATTGGAAATCGACAATAGAAAGATATCGAAAATCTTCAAATATTTGAAAATAAAATAATACTCTTTTAAATAATATATGAGTCAAAAATCACAAGGGACATTAAAAATATTTTGAACTAGATGAAAACGAAACCAAAATATATCAACATTTATGTGATACACTTAATGCAGTGATTAAGAGAAATATATAACCCAAAGAAGCCTATATTAGAAAAGAAGGAAAGTCCAAGATAATCCAACCTTCACCAAAAAAACCCAAAAACCCTTAAAAAAAAAAAACCGTAAAAAAAGACAAAATGAAGCAAATAAAACTAAACAATAAGTAGAAGAATGGAAATAAAATAGACTAAGATGGAAATCAATAAAATAGGGAAATAAAAGCAATAGGGAAAAATCAATGAAGCCAAACCTGGTTCTTTGCAAAGATCAATAAAATTGATGAGCCTTTATCTAGATTGAAAAAGGGAGATGACACAAATTACCAAAATCAAGAATAAAAGAGACACCATTACTAAGACTGCAGGAATTAAAAAGGACTGTAGGGAAGAATATGAAAAATTCATGCAAAAGTAGTATATCCATATAATAGAGTATTTATCCAAACACAAGAGAGTGAAGTTCTTGTATGTGCTACAGCATGGATGAACCCTGAAAACATTATGATAAGCAAAAGAAGCCAAACACCAAAGGTCACATACTTCATAACTGTATTTATGAGAAATGTCCAAAATAGGTAAATCCACAGAAATAGAAAACATAGTAGTAGTTTCCTGGGGCTGAAGGGAGGAGAATGGAAAATGACTGCTGATGGATATGGCGTCTCTTTTTGGGGTGATGAAATGTTCTGAAATTAGATAGTGTTGATCAACATACAACTATGTGAATATCCTGAAGGCCCTAAATTGCACACTTTAAAAGAACCAACTTTATTGTATATGAATTATTTGTTAATAAAGAAAAAGGTCCATGATTATAACAGAAAACTGATGGAGAAAATGAAATTCCCATACCCCGACCCCCCCAAAAAGACCCCAAGTGTTTTAAATCTGCTTCTCTTGAGTTCATTTTCTGCACAGCATTCCCTATGGTTAAAACTTAACTCAAGCCATGTTATTGTCATCCTTAAAACCCTTCGAAGGTTCTCTAAGTGTGGTCTGTGGTCTAGTTGGGTTCTTACTAAATTGTAGATTCCTAAACAGATTTCTTGCTAAAAATGCAGGTTGCTAAAAGCTTTTAATCTCTTTGTTAGAATCTTTATTTTTCAAAACTCCCCTCTTTCAGTTCTTACACATGGTAAAATTTAAGAACCAATGAGTTTGATTTCAATCTAAACTAATTTGGCTTACAGGGATTTGTATGACTTGGTTCTCCCTCCCATTCCAGCATTATCTCTAATTCCACCTCCAGCTCACCATGCTCCATCCACATCAAGTATCTTTCATTTCCTTGTATGGTTCAGAGACAATTTATAAGCAAATGGGCATGGCTGTGTTCCAGTAAAACGTTATTTATAAAAACAGGTGGTGGGTCATATTTTGCTGTCGCCTGCTCTAATGAATAAAGATCTGATACTTCAAAAACAGGGTATAGAATAAATAATCTTCCAAAAAGTAGCTGAAATTTCAGTTTTAAATATTTATTTGTATATTATTAGTTTGAAATTTGTCTCCTTTAATGTAACAGAAGCTCTATGAGAGTAAAGATTGAGTTTATTTTGCTCAGTAGTATATTCTCTACTCATAGCACAGTGCTCAGTTTATATTTGTTGAATTAATAAATGAGTTAAGGAACACATACAATCAGCACTGTTGCAGGAATTGGCTCTAGAATTATGAGCAGGGGAGAACTAGAAAGTATAATGGCAAGGATTTTTTGTCTGTTTTGTTTGTTACTATTTTCCCAGTGGTCAGAATGGTGCATGGTACATAAGAGGTGCTCAATCAACATTTGTTAATTAAATGCAAAACAGATTGGATAAATGAATAAAGGTGGATGTAAGCCTTGCCTTCATGGAACTCTGTTTGGGTGGGAGATAGAGATAGGTCAATGGGTAATTACCATGAAGTATGATCATCAGATTTAAAAAGACAGAGTGCTTTGGAAGCAAATAGAATATAGCTCCAAGTTGGAGAGGAGTGTCAAGGAAGGCTTCTAGCATGATGGTCTTCTGAGCTGAGGATGAAAATTAGGAGAAATTATCCAGATGATAGGCAGGAAAATGGCAGAAGGAAGAGGGAGGAGGAAGAGAGGTTCAAGCAGAGAGGATAACATGAAAAGCCAGAGACAAGTGAGAGAATGTACTGAGTATGGCCAGACCACAGGGAGGTGAGAGATAATGCTTGAGAAGAAAACAGGATCTGTTTATTTTTATTTTTATTTTTAAAGGCATTTGACCTTTATTCTGCAGTCTTGGGGAACCTTTGGGTTGGGATGAAATAATATGATCAGATCTGTGTTAGAAAGATTACATGTCATAGGAAGAAGTTCATGGGAAAAAGAAAGGATGAAGGGACAAAATGATCATTATTTTCTAATAGCTAAAGAAAGTCCAGTGACCTGTCCAAGATGGGAATGGGTGGCCTTAGGAATGAATGAGCTCCCTGTATCTGGATTTATGTAAAGCAAAGGTGTTTGAGCATTCATCTGAACTGAATTTGTTGAATTAGGACATAAAAGGCTCTTTTGGCAACTTAGATTTTATGATTTATGACCTTTCTCCTATCAATATTAAAGGATGGAATAAATTAAAAGAAGAATTAGAACAAGGAAAAAATTTATTTTGAGAACTGTTTGAGACTTTAGAATTTTCCTTGAGATAACAGAAAATTTAGTTAATTTAGTTATTTAGTAAGTGCTTACTGAGCACCTTCTTTGACTCTGTTTTTGGTGCTGAATATACAACATGGACAAAGCAGACACAATCCCTGCCTTCATGGAGACTATGGTCTGGAGTGGGACATAGACTGGAATCAAATAAGGCTGGTTCCCAGATTTCTAACTGGCCCAATTATTGAGATGGGAAAATTGGACAAAGAGAAGATTTGGGGGGAAGAAAAATAATGTCTGCAAAGTGTAAGTTTGGTAATCATTGTTTTGATCCATTCTAAAGGAGCTCATCTACTCTTTAAACATGAAGGGCAATGACCCAGAAAATCCTCTTCTTATAACAATGGATTGACATTAGGGGTATTTGTGACTTCAGCATTATATTTGGTAAACTTCCTATTTAGAGAGACTATATGGTATAATCAAATGCATTTGTGAAGGATTTTGTATTTTGAGAAGCCCTATAACTCTCATACCATGATTGCCCATACCTGCATGCTTTTTTTGAGTTATGAAAGGGCAATAAAGAATATTGATAGGTAGCATTTGAGTTGAGTCTTGAAGGTTGAGTAAAATGGAGGTGTGGTGTGGGGAGATGACCCCAGACCATGGAGTAGCTACCTTGATACAGGAGAGAAGACTTTAAACAAGCCCTTGTTGAACATTTCTGTGAAGTTTAATAAAGTTAAGTGAGAGATGCCTTTGCGCTAGTTGGGCAATTGCTGAATGGTCTAGAGATTTCAAACCATGTCCAGTTGCCCATGCATAGCTGTAAATACAGATTGGACAGGACTGCTGACTTGGGATAGGGGTCTGGGACAGGTTTGCTTGCTCAAAGCTTTTCAGCAAATTCTATAGCCCATCATGCAATCTACTCTTAATCTCATAGAAATATATTTTAAGTTATTAAACCTATTTAGAGTTTTGTATAATCTTCTATTTGAAGAAACGAAAGTATCAGCATGTAATGTAAGTGAAACTTACTTGTTCTTGGTTGGGGTTGGGGCTTAACACAATTTACATTGCAATTAGAATGGATTTAGTATTTGAGAGACTTAAACATACAGGACTACATATGCATTACTATATTTCTTTTCTGGTTAACAGACACGAATCAACCCTATTTTAATCCATTAGGTTTATTCATGAAAGAATAAAAATGATGATTCTATGGACCAAGCTATAAACAATGCTGGCTTGGTGATCATGGGATCATAAATACTTCCATAGTGAACTACCTCCCACTAAAGCATCCAGGGATTATGGATTCTAAGAAACATATTCTGATTTTGAGTAACAAGGAAGCTTGAGCTTTTAAGAATATTCAACAATCCACTCCTAAAATGTATAAACACTTGGTACTAATATTGTGTCTGATTCCTGGTTAGCCTTCAAGAAATATATATTGAATTAATGGTTGAATGAATAAATATGCCTTCATGGGCTTCCATCAACACTCTGCTATCTACCCAAGAGTAATAAAGCAAAATGATAGCTTTCTCAACTGAAATTGATTTTACAGTTTATCAGAAACCTAATATAAATCTTTTGATTTTGATTTTAAAGCTGGACTTTAAAGCTAGGTTGCTTAATTTGTACCTCCTTCTAATGTGGAGAGAAGAGTGTCCAATGATCTCTTTCTCCACTGAAAATGTTAGTGATTTCACTTATTACTTAATCCATGACTATGGAAACCCAAGCAAGTCCAATCTCTGGGATTCAGTTATAGAATGTAGCATTTCTGGTACAGACATCAGAACCCACTGAGAATAATTATAAGGCAGAAGTAACAGAACAAACAAGGAAAAATCAAGCTGATATACAAGAAATGTGAATGGACAAACATGATCTTAGAAAAAAACACAGTTTGACAACTGCCTCTGGGGGACTCCTCCTGTTTTAAACTTCTCTACTTAGAAGAAAATTTGATGGAAAGTGGCTTGAAATCCATGATACTTACTTTTCACAATGGCAAAAGCCAAGTAACATTGGTCAACATAATCTGAAAACAGGTGAGTTTCTCTTCCTCTTCACCTCACCCTGAATAACTGCTTTCTGTTCTCTTACTTCCCTTCCTTCCTGCTTCTTGCTCATTGTCTCTTTCAAAAGTTTTCGTTGTCTCTATGGCTGACTCTCTTCCTTTGTTACTTGAGTCATTTAATCCTCCATTTGCCTTAAAAATAAGAAAGCGTGTGCAAAGCCTTTGCAAAGTGTACTTTGTGTTTTTGTTGAAAAACATGTATTTTATTTGTGGCTACATCAGATCTAGGTTACTTCTAGATTCAAAAGTAAACGTACAACCCTCCCTCTGAGGATTCTGTAGACAACCTTGCTTATGGCAGTTAAAAAGAATTCTTGGATGAGAGTTTCTACCTAAAAAATCCAGTTCTCTGTGTTTTGCAATTTAATATTAAGTAATCCTGATGGATGTTCTAAACCTATTTTTTTGACTCTTGCCTAGATTTTGAGGCTGTTGTCCCAGGTATTTGCACAGTCTTTGGGCTGCCAATCTGGATTCTGGATCTCTCTTGTTTTGTGCTGTCTTCCACACTCGTTTGTTACTTCAAGCACTGACCGCCTATTTGGGCTTGGGTATATTGCTAATAAATCCTTTAAATGTGTGTATACTTTAAATTTATTTGTCAGAGAAAGAGAAAGAGAGAGAGAGCACAAGGGGAACTGTAGGCAGAAGGAGAAGCAGGCTTCCCACTGAGCTGGGAGCCCGATGTGAGGCTCGATCCCAGGACCCCGGGATCGTGACCTGAGCCAAAGGCAGATGCTTAACTGACTGAGACACCCAGGCACCCCTAGATATGTATGTAGTTTAAAACCAGAGTTTTCTCCTCTTTTGTTTCCAACATTGTGAATGGTATTGAGAGCAGTGTGATGTAATGGAAGAAACCATTTGAACTCTAGTCAAAAGGCTGGGTTTGAATCCTATCCTTCCAGTTATCAATTTTTGACAATTTCTCTGGCTCTCAGATTCCTCAACTTCAAAATGGTGCCAATAATACATACTGGGTTCCTTTTTTGGGAGGGACCACCTACCTTCTGATATCATGCCAAAAAAGCTTCCTTTCTCTCACCCTGTTCATTGTTCCTCCTCAAGAGGTCAGATTACAAATCTGAATGGTCGTTTTCTTTTTTTTTTTTTTTTAAAGATTTTATTTATTTATTTGAGACAGAGAGAATGAGAGAGAGAGAGCACATGAGAGGGGGAGGGTCAGAGGGAGAAGCAGGCTCCCTGCTCGGCAGGGAGCCCGATGCGGGACTCGATCCAGGGACTCCAGGATCATGACCTGAACCGAAGGCAGTCGCTTAACCAACTGAGCCACCCAGGCGCCCTGAATGGTCGTTTTCTATGAAAATCATTAACCACATTTATGTCTGTGAGGGAGTCACTTTTTGTGGGCAGATGACATAGGTGTTTCTCTCTGATGCTTTCCTTCTGTTTCTGTTGTGTTCATGACCTAGTACCAGGAGTTCTGTAGCCTGTCCATACATCCTTCCCCTCTTTTCTCTATGTACTATGAAGTCTCTTTCTACCTTAAGCTTGGTAAGAGTATGTGATTGGTGGAAAGATGAAGCCATCTTTGACCTGGACCTAAGCTATGAGTGCCAACTTTATTTTATTTTGAGAAAGAGAGAGCAGAGCTATCTATATATATGGAGAGAGAGAGAGAGAGAGAGAAAGCACGAGCAGGGGGCAGGGAAAGGCAGATGGAGAAGGAGAAGCAGGCTCCCTGCTGAGCAGAAAGCCCAACATGGGGCTCCGTCCCAGGACCCTGGGATCATGACCTGAGCTGAAGGCAGACGCTTAACTGAGCCACCCAGGCGTCCCGAGTGCCTACTTGGTTTTAAGATAGAATCCTTTATTGGGCTAGTAGGCACTGTATCAGCAAAATAATAGCGTGATATTTTAAGTAGATTGTTTTGCCTCTCATTGCTTTGTTTCTTGGGTGTATTGCTTCCTCTAGGACCTCAATCTTCTCCCATAAGGTCTCAGAGAAAATAGAGAGAAAAAATAAAAAGAGGTTTTAACCTAAGACCACACTAGAGACTCAAACCTCACCTTAATCCTTAATACCTTTTAACAAGTTTCTGTGAAGATGTAGAGGCAGTAAGTGAAAGCCCTTGGTATGGTCCATAATAGATGCCAAATGAATGCTAGTATCTCTATCGAGAATCTCGCCTTAAATTCTAGGGTCTTGCTACAAGAATATCAGCATTGTCTGAGGGCTTATCAGAAAATCAGAATCTTGGTTGTACCCCAAACTACTAATCTGCATTTTAACAAGATTCACAGGTAATTACTAGGCACATTACAACCCGAGGAACATTGCTGTAGAGTGTATGTGTCCCTCATGCTGTTCTTCCTGCCCCAGGCTCCTGTTTGCTCCCACAGCCTGGATTGCCTGTAAGACTGAGGAGCGTATTGTTACAAAGGGCATGCTTTCCAAGTTAACTCAGATACTTCTGTTGATAAAGTTTGAAGAGAAACCTGTAGTTGTGAAGTTCTCTTTTCCTAAAGGAAATGTGGACTAGCATATGTTGAAGAGACCAATAGAAAGAAAGCATAGGCAGATGCAGGAATAGAGCTTGTCTGAGTGTGGTGTGAGACCTGTGTGGAGACAAACCCCCCAGTGCAGAGAGGGCTGGGCTTTTTAATGAGCTAGTGAACGACGGATGCCTCTCCAGAGGGTCCTTTGCTTCCAAGAGGGAAAAAAAGTATAATTGAACTTATAGATTGTTTTTTCTACTTTACAGAAATGTGTGTGTGAACTCTGAAGGATAGAGGCTCTGTTAAAAGTTCCTCCTGAGCTGGGCTAGACTCTGAATGAGGGGGGGTTATAGATTTTTGACTTGTATTTTCTTATTAATATTCATTAGATTTGGATATTATCCAAACTATGGTGGCATTCTTTTAAATTCTGGAAACTTTACCTGTACTTTCATGTTGTTTAACTATTTTTTTCAAAGATTTTATTTATTTGAGAGAGAGAGACACAGCGAGAGAGGGAACACAAGCAGAGAAGTGGGAGAGGGAGAAGCAGGCTTCCCGCTGAGCAGGGAGCCCGATGCAGGGCTCGATCCCAGGACCCTGGGATCATGACCTGAGCCCAAGGCAGACACTTAATGACCGAGCCACCCAGGCGCCCTGGTTTAACTATTTTCTTAAGATTTTTTTTTTTTTTTTTTGGTCTTCTATTCTCTTCCTTTCTGGGTTTTTCCTTTTCTTCGTACCAAATTGTCATAATGGGTTGTCTGAAGAAACTTTTTTCTAAACATTAAGCATTATATATGATGACTACTGAATAAAAAGCAAATACCATGTAAGATAGAAGTTTGGAAAGAGATCAGTGACTGCCAGGGGCTGGAGAAGGGGACTGATTACCAAGGGGCAAGAGAATTTGGGAGGTGACAGAACTGCTGTAGATCTGGATTATGGTGGCAGTTACCCAAATGTATCATTTGTCAAAACTCATAGAATTGTACACTTAAATAGGGTGAATGTTAAGGTATGTAAATATTAACTCAAAGAAAGTTGGGGGGCGGTTTCCAACCTGAAAACAAATTAAATTAATTACACAGACTTCCATTGGAATGGGGATGGGGTTGGGGCCGGTGGGAGTTGGGGTGTCTGTTCTTACCTTCAGGGGCAGCATGCTGTACTGGTTATGGACACAGCCTTTGGAGCCAGAGGGCCCGGGCTCACTCTGTAAGTTACACAATTCTCTGTTGCCTCAGTTTCCTAATTTGTCAATTGAGATAACAGTAGTACTACCTCGGGGGGCTACCAGTAGGATTTAACAACAGACCAGAGGAATAGGCACTGAACATTTAAGGCTTTGCAATGGGAGAAGGTCTCTGATGTGTCCTCCCTCACCTCACTCTTGGTGAGGTCATCCTTGTCTCTGCTGAAAAATAGTCTTCATCACAAAACCCCCACACGTAACGCTGCCCAGCCTGCCATATCAGGTCGCCACTGCTGAGTAAACGCTCAGGAATAAACCTCAGAGAGAGAATAAATCACCTCTCACGCCATGCTCCCCCCAGGTGAGGACTGAGGTCATTGCAAGAGGCATAACAAATAGTCGACATAATGTACCAAACTAACAGATTCTATAAGGAAAACTAAATGGAAAATTTTTCTTGAGTGCTAGGCACCTCTGGCTGAAGAGACAGTGGAGTCGGTGTTATTATAGATGTAGTTGAATCAATAATACTTTTTCATTCATTTCTTTTTCATTTCACAAAAATGCCTATTTTAGCCAGCAAAGAGGTAAGGAGATATGATCAAGGGCAATTTTTCATGCTCACATGGGTTATATTCTGGGACACATCGTTCTTCTAAATAGCCCCATTTTTTTTCTCTCTCAGAAATGTATTCAATTCTCTTCCAGCAGTGTGAATTTATCTGGAAAGCTCTGACAATCAATTAAGTAAATGAGAAAATAGAATGCTTGTAATTATGATAATCAAGCTATATGAAACCCACCCTCTTAGGTCTAATACCCACACAACTTTAAGCAATATATTAATTAAGCTTTGGCTAATTGTTACAATTAGAATCAAGTTTTTACAATTTTTAAAAATCACCCAGAGAGATAAAAAAATTTAAAAAATATAAGCAGCTGTCGGTTTTTAATGCAATACATTACCATGACTACATTGTCATTTCTCTGGCTGCATGAAAACAATTCCAGTATGCTTTAGTGCTGTCATTTCTCATCCACAATTGGAGGAAATTTGTACATCATACCTTTGTCAGATGTCTCCCCGTTTCTCTAATTTAGAGGTTGGCAAACTTGCCCTGTAAAGACCAGATAATAAATACTTCAAGCTCATAGGCTAACAGGCAAAATTGAAGATATATAAACTTACTGAAATAACAAGAAACAGATCTCCATGGTTTCTGTATTAATGAAATTAAAATATAATAAAATAATTAAGGACTTTTTTGGCAATACACATCTACTGAGAATGATAATTTTTTAAAAAAGATTTTTAGATAGAGTGAGAGAGAGCATAAACAGGGCAGAGGAGGAGAGGGAGAAGGAGAAGGAGAAGCAGGCTCTCCGCTGAGCAAGGAGCCCAATGCAGGGCTCGATCCCAGGGCCCGGGGATCATGACCTGAGCCCAAGGCAGACGCTTAACCGACAGAGCCACCCAGGCGCCCCGAGAAGAGTAGAATTCTTACCGTTGGGAAAACATGTCGCTTAATTGGGATTCAATATTAGTGTGTCCCCTCATCGAATCTTTGCAAATGTTCATCCTGAAACCACTCTCAACCTGGGGGCAGCAGGCTAGAAGTGGTTCTCAGAGGGTCGTTCAGCCAGCCCCTGAGCAGCATTCCCAACTTCAGTGTGACCGAGAATCACCTAACAAGCTTGTTAAAATAGATTGCAGAGCCACACCCCTAAGTTTCTGGTAGGTTCCAAGAATTTGCATTTCTAACCAGTTCCCGTTTGGTGCCGATGCTCCTGGTATAAGACCATACCTTTACAACATTGCTTTTGATGTTGGTCCTTTAGAAGAGTCACATGGAATACAAATCTATGTCTTTTATGTTTTCATTGTTAACTCATGTATTTCAGCTCACCTGATGGACTTAACGCTTTGAACTCTGAGGTACAGCGGTAGTAAATCCAGTTAAATTTCCATTAAAAAGTAAAGACCTATTTAAGCTAATTCAGGGTTGATAATAATAGGAACTTTTCTCTCTTAAATAGCTATTAGTCTCTTGCTTACAAAGTCAGGCATCAGCAAGCGTCCCCTATTTGTCTGCTGGAAAGGATGCCTGAATAGCATTTTTCCAGTCTGAGCAAACTTTTAAAAAGTATGCAATATTCCAAAGGATATATGTGGGTGACACATAAGAATGACAGTTTTGCCTTGAATTTAATATGTCCTAATTCACCACTCATGTTATCAATATAGTGCTCTCTGAATTGGAATTTGTTGACATGTTCAACCCATAGAATTTAACACAGAAACTTTCCTGAGGCCACCAAGGGGCAAGGGAGACACCAGTTTCCTAAACCCTGGAGCAGTCCATGATCTAAGGAGCAAACTGTCTCTAAGTTGACTGTTATGCTGCAGTGGGCTCTTGGGATGAGCTTTGAATGATGTGAGCTATGACCTATATTGAGGTTGAAGAGAAGATTAATGATAAACAACAGGGTGTTGGCTAATTTCAATGATCACAACTCACCAAAGAGATTCTTTCAGAAAAGAAGCAAAGTGGAAAATACGTTCTCCTTCTGTTTATTTGTCCCAATGGTTTAAAAAAATCAGCTTTATGGAACCATAATCTTCCTCATGACAGATGGACGTATACATTGGCATCGTGCTTCAATCAACAGTTTACATTTCAAGAGGAAGGTGAAGAAACTGAATGTAAAGACATCTTCAGCATCTATTTGTCATTTTTCAGTTTTATAACGTTGATACAAAAAATAGTATTCTGATTAGCAGCTTGATCGGCAACCCATGTAACCCTAAATAGTACTACAAACCTGGAGAGTGCACTTTTACAGACAATTACGTTTGGCGAAATAGTATGTACAATTCTGACAAATAAATACATAAATAAACAATCATTCATATATAACGATATACCTAAGTGTCAATTATCATCAACAGGCGTTTCTAGTAAATTACTTCTTTCATTCACGAGTTACTTTGTTGCTTAGAAAAACTATCCTCACCTTTACAGAAGAAATGACATAATCAATTCCCCCACTAAACCCACATATTAGGAAAGGTAGAAAATGAATCCCAGAAGCTTTATGTAAATGTTCCATTGTCTTTGATAGAAGAGATTTGATTGAAAAACTCCTTCCTTAGCTTCTCTGTCAAGAGTTTGTTTCCCCCATATCATCACACAAAGGGGTTTTGTTCTTCTGAATTTAATCCAAATCAAAAATGATCTTCCAATTTTGATTCTGGTTATTTAAAGATACAATATTGTATGTTGAAACTGGCATTTGGTCCAATATAAGAAGACCCAAAGCCACGCAAATTAGCCAGCAAAGATAAAACTTTTTTTCCAAAAAGAAATTTAAAAAAGAAATTTTAAGAATACAGACACTCAATATTGATACATTTTGTTATCCAATGCATAATGAACAAAACAGGTAGGGGGACAGTCAGAAGGTTTTCATAAAAATTTGTCTGAACGACTGCTGATACAATACTGTCTGAAATGTTACTTTATATAAGAGAAATGAAAATACATTTAAAAATGGCTTAAATAATTGAAACCATAATTTGGCCAGCATCATAAAATTAAGAAAAGTAGAAAATCAGAGCTTTTTTTCCTGATCACCTGACTTAAACATTTTTTTTGAACATTCAAAAAAACGAAGGGCAAACATGCTTTTGGCTGTTGAAACACTGGACAAATGGCCTTGCCTCACCAAGCTCCATGCAGAAGAAAATGTACATAACAAGCAGATTCTAGCTATACATACAGGGGAGAAGAAAAAAATGCCTTTAAAATATATACATATGGCCTTTGATGACTATTTACATGTTTGTCACATGGGCACTACCTAGCATAAAAAAGTTAGGAAATAGTTCTTTAAGACATATGATTCTCCCGATTTTTGCTCCTTTTAAAGATTAGGGCTCTATTTATAATGTACACACACACACACACACACAGAAAACAATTCATAGATGTACATATATGATGTTTATAATGTGCAATTCCTTGACATGAAGGTGGCTTGACTGAGCATAAGGTAAATGCAAAATGGTAGTAGAAGACAGAGGCTTGATTCAGCTATGTGACTGAAATGTGAACCAAGTACAAAGTCATGAGACTTTTCCAATGACCGGAACTCACAGCAGTTGAGGGTTGGGGGTTAGAGAGGGGCTCACCTTGTGTTGATCCATCTCTCCCCAGGCTACCTAATGCTGTTTTCCAATCAAACTCGGCAGTCCAGCTGACTGTTTGATGAAGATGTACTGAAGGACAGGAAGACCTGTCTCATATTGCATTCTTTGGGGCTGGGGATAAGAGATCCAGTGTTGTCAAGAAATAGGCCATGACTTCCATTTGTTCATTTTGTTTACTTGTTTGCTATCAACTTCTGGGGGAGCTTCTAAAGGTCAGGTTAAAAGAAAAGTTATATTCTTTCAGTTGCAGGGCTGTCTTTGAATGAAGACAAGCAGAAGTTTTCTAATGAATAGAAGATGTGCAATATGTGGGTTTGCAGAGTGCCGATTCTTCTTCGGATAGAGGGGGACTAGCTCTACCGGCCCTCAAAGTCCTTATCGAGAATTCAGATGAATGTTTCCTGAGATCTAAGTTGATGGGATATAATACATTTTGCAAAGCATGTGGTTCAATTATTGTAATATGCTTCCAGCCAGAGGCTCCTCCCCAAAGAAAGGCAGCTGCCTTCACTTTCAGCACCCTGGGAAGTCAAGGCATTGCACCCAAAGTAAAAACTTGTTCATTGAAATCAGAGGAAATGAGGGAGAAATCGAAGCTTCTCCAAACATCTAAGGTATCCAGGGAAAAGTCAAAGTTTTAGAAGAATCAGATGCACTAATAGTTCATATTCGATCTTTATGTTGGCAGAATTTATATTTGAGATGATATTACTACTACAGGTGACCACTGTTGTAATTAATTATTTTAGCATTTGGCATAACGCAGGATACATTGCATTAGCGCCTTTTAAACTAAGGATCTCAAAATACTTAGCAAATGCAATTTGCTCTCACAGCACCTGTGAGGTAGGTGTTTTTTCCATCCCTTTTATAACTGAGCATATTGAAGCACAGCAAGGTTAAGATGCCTGCTCACATGACCCAATAAGAACGATGGTACCAAGAGAAACTGATCCCAAGCTTCTCCACTTTTCCTCCCCATGAACCTCAGTCACAGAGCTTCCAGAGTACCTCCTACTCCTAACGGCATTGCAGCTAGAGGTACTTGGATGTTTCAGATATTAGAATATTACATCTATCAACTGTAGGTCTAAAGCATTCAATAACATTGGGACCCATTGAAAGCTTATCTCACATGCTTTGCAAATGTGTGGGAGGGGCATCTTATACTATTGCTAAGCTTGCTTATGTTAATTATAATGCATACATAAATTCGTGTTTTCTCCGTGTAATTTATTGTTTTTCTGCCTTCCTACCAACTTATTTCTACATATGTGCCTTCCTGAGACAGAAACTGTAAAACGCACTTAGCAACACCGTATGGAGGGAAGCAGGTGAGATTACATTTGGCAAAATCTCCTTGGAGGCACCAGGTAATGTTTGTTCTGAAAGACACCCCCCCCACCCCCACCGCCCCGGCAAATCTCTTGTTTATTTTGTTAAGTAGCATTTTATATACATTCCACCCAATGACCAGGTTTAATCCTCGGATGAGCAAGCACAGTTGTCTTCCAACCATACAGAATATTTGCTTTTCAAATTTAAATTTCCATTTATTTAGCTGCAGCCTCCCTGCCAGGCCTAAGTTCATGTCTTGGTGGAACCGCAAATACCGTACACATTACATGGCAAGAGATGTACAAATTCAATGTAACAGCACGCACAATATTAATAATAACATCGGGTGTGTCTTTCTGACTGTGTATTATTTCTGAAAAAGAGTTGTTTACTTTTATTTTTGCAGAGATGATATGAAGGCATTACCTCGAGTCTCAGTTTCCCAGAACCAGCTTTTTATCTCAGATGCAGAGTATGTAAATCCTAGCAGTTGTTAGGATGTTACTTTTTGAGATAAACGCAATGCCTCAGGACCTGAGAATGAAGTCTGGCCCTTCTAACTCATGTGTTGTTTCTATGACCAGAGCCTAACACTTGTAAATTGGTAGTCCAAGAAAGAAACTAGGAGCGGGAAGAGAAAAGCTTTTTACAAAACCCCTACACCGGTTCATTTCCCCTGGTGACACCAATAAAACACCAACACCCCAGGCCCCATTTCTTAAAAAAGAAAAGGAATGTATTTACATGGGTAAAAATCCTAACATCTGAGATGTTTCTTGCTTGACATGTCATTCCAGATTCTGTGCATTTCTTCTGGAGAGATCTGATGCACAGTGATGACGCGGCGATATCTACACAAACTGTAGGCCATTTTCCAGTGATTGAAGCCACTGTTCTGGAAAGGATGTATGCCCAGTTTTCGAAGACACAGTCCCACATAGACATCTTCAAGGTGAAGCAGCCTTGTATGGAGTGAGGTCTTATAAATGAGTTCAGCCACATCAGCTGAAAAGATATAGCCAGTCCCCGAGCAGAACGGCGGGTAGTTACTGTCAGGGTACAAATCCCTGGGCATGTACCACTTACTGCGGACGTCCCGGATTGGCCCTCCGTTGATGACATAGCCAGTGAAATACCTTCTTCTTGGCTTGGTGGAGGGTTTTAGTAGTTTGTAAATGAGGTTGTCCATGTTTACAAAAATGTCACTGTCTGTTTTCATGACATACTTGGCTTTTGAACAAAAAGTGGCCACCCATCTCATTCCCATTAGTGTTTTGAGGGTAAGGTTATGGTAGGAGTCAATAAAGTCCTCCACGATAATGTCGTGGAAGATTTGGCTCTCTTGCTCCACCATCTGATTCAGAACAGGATCCGCGTTCTTGCCCAGGAGGAAGAGAGTGGCTATCTTGATCCCTTTGAAGTTGTTCTCATCCCCCCACGTCTCTCGGATTGCCTGGCGGGCGTCAAATTCTTTGTGGGTGGTGCTGATGAGGATAACAAGGAAAGGAATGTTTTTCTCACATTTGTTGGGTTCATTTATAAGAAATTCAAAAGAATGGGGGTTTATAGGTCGAGTTCTTATGTTGCCAAAGGTGAAGTTTTTCCTGGCGACTGTTAGGTGGCTGAATGGCTTGGAGCCCGTGTAGGAAGAAGTGGGACGGGTTATACTCAGATACCAGAGGGCGCTGGCCCAGCACACAACTGTCAAAACATAGAGACAGGAGACCTTTGAAGCCATTGTCTTGAGAGCACGTCTATTGCAAATATGGAAGAATATGCCTTCTTGGCATTAGTTTGTTTTCATCTTGCAAAGGCAGCATATTACTAATAAATCTTAAGATTTGACAGAGAAGGAAGCGTGAGTGCGGGATTGTCCATGGGTCTTAGTGGCGGTCTGGCATCTCTGCGTTCCCTTTACTTTCTTCCAAACCTGATGGAAAGTTCCATGTCTCACAAATCTTCCTCTTAACTCTGCAAAATCAATAAAGTACAGTTGTCATTCAGATTTATTTAGTCACTTCACATCCTCAAATAAACATAATAAGGGTGTTAGAATTACCCGTGATGACTCAAATCGTAAACGTAATCATTCATTGCCACCACTACTGAAAACTTCCTGACACCACCATCCTGGATAGAGGTTATTTGTGTATATTCATACCCAATTAACAAGTATTGGATTATAGGCTCTAGGGGAACATGAAGTAAACTGAACATTAGTAATTAAAAAAGACTTTTCCCCTCTTCACAAAAGGACCTCTTCGCTGTTAAAAACCTCGATTCTGATGAAGTAGTTGGTTCTCAACATCCCTCTGCTTTCTTTAGCCCTGTATTTGAAAACGTGTGCATGAGCACTGGAAAATCTGCTCAAACGGTCTCCCTGGGCTCTGACTTACAAGTAATTCCTTACTTTTCCTCACTTTTTCCTAACTTTGGATCTCATGAATGTTGGTCCCTAATTCTCAGTTTCCTAGGAGGCTTCACATGAAGAAGAGCCTTACCCTCAGGCATGGACACCCTCACCCAAGGGGCCTTTCAGACAGCTGGCGGCATTCATTTTCGAGTTGATCTAAATGGCATCGCATGTTGTGCTTTTCAGCAATTCACCCTGATGTTCCCTTGATGAAATTATGCTGGCCCCTTTCAATTCTGTTTATGTAGTGACACTTGTCAGTAAACACAGCAGCAGTATAATAAGAGACACAATTGAACTTGGGGCCACAGACCCAGTGAAGATGGAAAGAACACTTTAATTGGTTCACATTAAAGAGTTGTCCTTCGGAACGCTAATTCTTTCTAGAACTTGAGCTGCTCTCATGCCAGTAAAAAACTATATGCCAGGCTACAAAGTTCATTCGTGTTAAAAATTGTCTTTTCCTTCCCAGTTAGAGCCAAATGTGGTGGCCCTGGAAGACAGAGATAGCAGATCATGGATATCGACTTCAACAAGGTCTGCTTCAAAGACAACTATGCACTTAAATGGACAGACTGTGTTGAAAGAATTTAACTGGGATTATAGATTGAAAATCAGGCTTCCAAGCACAATGTTCATAATGAAATGAAAAGACATGATGGGCAATAGCAGAGATAACACACATCCTCTTGTCAAAGCCAAGAGCTGCCTGTGAATATATGATCCATATGAGACCAGCAATAACTCAGTGTGGTTACGGTTCTAACTAAATGAATATTAGAAAGGCTTCGAGCAGCATGACTCTAGGCATAGGCAGGCCTTCATCCAACCCATAATAAGTACTCTCTAAACAGAAGCTCCAGTATCCTTGGCTCCTGAAGGAAATGTCCGCTCTAAGGTGCACCATAGCTGATAAAAAGGACGTGATGTGCAGCAAGCTTTGAAACTTTAAATAGCAAGCGAAACGAAGTGAGAAGCCAGCAATAGAGTTTAGAAAAGGGCTTCTCAACTTGGGATATACAGACGGCAGGTCCAACTGAATGCCAAAGGAGTGTGAGTTGAGTCTCAAACCAAATTTTCTCCGTCATTGTTCAGGCTAGTATCTGATTCTTATAAGCCTGCTGTTGTCATCCTAGAGCCCTTGTTACTTTTCACAGTTTCCTACTAAACTGCGAGTCATCTATTACTAAGCTGGTATACCAAAAATAGTCACTGGAAAAGGCACCTCTCAAGCTCTCTTCTTTTTTTTTTTTTTTTTTAAAGATTTTATTTATTTATTTGAGAGAGAGAATGAGATAGAGAGAGCATGAGAGTGGGGAGGGTCAGAGGGAGAAGCAGACTCCCCGCTGAGCAGGGAGCCCGATGCGGGACTCGATCCCGGGACTCCAGGATCATGACCTGAGCCGAAGGCAGTCGCTTAACCAACTGAGCCACCCAGGCGCCCCTCTCAAGCTCTCTTCTTGAGCCACTACTCACATGAGTGCCTGGGAGGTATTGGAAAAACGGAAGGAGAGCCCATACTCCTCCTCAAGGAACATGTGGTCTAGGAGGAAAGACTTCCTGTAAATGATTAAAACAGAGAGACAAAAAATTTCCTCACTAGAGGACACAGGAGAGGTGGGCTGGTGGACAGGGTATGTGCAGACCAGGTACAGTCGAGCAGAATGCACACGGCATCTCCACAAGGCGCCATTCCCAGAGACTGTGATGTGAATCATACTCCTCCACCGCATCCTGGACTGAAACAACGAGGTTGCCTCAGGGAAGATGCCATGCAAATGTTATCTAAGCTGAGTCTTCAAGGGCAAGTATGAATTATCTGGATGAGGACCAGACATTTGAGGCAGAGGAAACTCAAAGACATGAAGTGAGAAGCATGGTGTGTGCCTGGACTGCAAATCCTGGAGGAAGGGAAGAGGACAGGGTGCCAGGGAGGAGGGTGGTGATGGTGAAGTTTCAGGCTCTCGAGATAAGCAGGGGTCAGATGGTGAGTGGTGCTAAGAAACTGAGCTGAGTAGCTTGTCGCCCATCTCTGCAATCTGAAGGGTGCAAGGGAGGATTTTACCTTCACCAAATCCTGTCCACTGATTTCAACAGCCATTTATTTTTCCATATTAGGTATTTCTTTTTCCCATAGTTCTATGCCCCAAGGGAATAAGTGACAATTTGTTTTCTCTGATACTTTTCTGTGTGATTTTCTGGGGGAAGGCACTCCATAAATAACAGGTACTTGGGAGATTTAGAAAGAGCTAAAAGAGGGAGAAATAGAGAAATAGGTGAGAGCAGGAATAAAGTTTATGTATTTAAGAACACTTTTCACAGAAGAATGAGCATTCTCTCTTAGCTAATGAACATGACACTTCTTTCCATTGTTATTGTAGGTCTTTATTTATTTATCTCATTTTATTTTATTTTTTAAAGATTTTATTTATTCATTTGACAGAGAGAGACACAGCGAGAGAGGGAACACAAGCAGGGGGAGGGGGAGAGAGAGAAGCAGGCCTCCTGCTGAACAGAGAGCCTGATGTGGGGCTCGATCCCAGGACCCCTGGGATCATGACCTGAGCCAAAGGCAGACATCTAACGACTAAGCCACCCAGGCACCCCGATAGGTCTCATTTTAAAAAGCATGTAGTACACCAGATACTGGGCTATGCGCTCCATGCCCTGTATTTTATAGAGCTTCATTCCTTACGTTGTTACAAGAGAGGTACTGTCTCCAGATCACGCAGCTAGCGGGTGACTAAGTGAGCAGTCATCTCAAGTTTCCTGAGGCCCATTAGGACAATAGGCAAAATCTTGCACGGGAGAGCCAGGGTGGCAGGGAGGAATGCATGCTGCTCTTCTCCCAGTGATCCACGCATTTATTTTCTTAGATGTGTGTCCATGGCTGGAATTTTTGCCTAGTTCATTCTGGTTTGTTACACACTGCATGACACCAGTTCTATGGGGATCCTTGATATCAGAAAATGATGACTTGCAAAGAGCACATGAAAGCTGGGATGGGGGGAGAGGGGGTGGAGAGCTACAGCTGTTGAAAGCTTCAGAAACACTTTGCAGTTCCCTTTCTCTGAAGTCTCGAAACACACACATGTACTCACACTCACACACTGAAAGAATCACTCTTTCTACTGATTTTTTTCAGACACAAGGACAAAAGTAAGCACAGTATTGTTGCATCCTGGGCACCAGGAAATGCAAGTGATCACCAATAAAAACAGAGGATTTGAAATGAGAAAAAGAACCAGCCTAGAATCTGAAGAGTGGCTAACGATAATGCGCACCTACAGCGAGGGGCACTAAAAAGCATCCTGTTTGCTTATAACAAAATAGATTTCTCAGGTGGCCAGGCAAACACAAAAATAGGCCTTTGGAACAGAAATAGCAAGGTAAGTAAAGAGAATAGAGAGTAGTAGCAGGCTGCATTTAACTCTAAAGCATGATTTTATGTATGTTGGTTGAAGTAGTTAGTGTTGAGCAAGATGTCCATGTTTCACTCCTTGAACAATCCGAACTTGCTATGTGGCTTTCTGTGCCTCAGTAGCCTTACGTATAAAATAAGGGCAAAAATAACATCTACATTATCTCGACAACATTATAGCTATTAATGATCATCACCAATCCTTGGAGTTTCTCAGAGGGAAATATTGCTATACAGGCAGATAGTATTATGATATAAAGAACAGGTTCTAGTGGGGATGACGGGATTATGTCACTTGATCAGTTCATGATTTGGGGTCCAGAGCACACATGTCAATCGATTCTTCTAAATATGTAGGATTGCGGTCAGTTTTTTGGTCTAGCGAATACACTGTACAGATTGCCTGCTAGAGAATTCTGTTTTCTTCCTGGAAAACACAAAGGCAAAAGTCCACTAAAAAGCAAAGAAAATGACAGCTGAAAAGTTCTAGAGAAGGAGCTGAATGTCACAAAGCAGAATCCTCTGGAGGGTTCTCTTAGTTTCATGAAATTTAAAGAAGTCCTGTTTAACAGACATGTTAATGTATTAAAATACAAACTTGCACACAGAGCATTTGTCATTCCTTTTAGCAGCCCTACTACAACCACAGATGCTGATGACATATTAACTTGTCATCCATTAAATTCAAATCCCTCTAAATAGAAACATTCGCCTCTAACACTTGAAAGATTTCCTCCCCAGAGGCCTTGCTGTATCGCAGATTACCTCATTCACAGAACCCGTCAGTAGCTATCCACCATCACCTTTCAGGAAGTTAATGGGGCAGAATTTTCAATTTAAGGAGCACATGTTTCTCCTAGAAATCACATTGGATAATCTGTTATTTTGAGTAATTTATTTTTTAAAAAGCTCCTAAATTTGCCAAAATTCTTCTCTTGTATGGCCAGAAATCAGTCCAGCAGCAAGTGGGTAGAATCTCTTGGGCAAACTGTGCATAGTTTGGGGTGTCAAGCTCATGTCCTTCTCTGTCATGGTTCCGGCAAGTACAAGTCAGTATTGAGTGCCTACGTCCTGGTTGCCGCTGAGATGGCGTGGCAGTCATTCCAGCTTCCCTGCACCCATGGGCCAGGCTGCACAGGGCCCTTCTACTCCCTGGTGTCACAAGGAATATAATATCCCTGAGTTCTGATTTCCCTTGGATTTCCAAATCTACTTCACTTGTTCATCAGAGACGTACTGAACACCTGTTAGAGATGCCAGGCACTGTTCTACAACTGGTAAGACAGATGGGGTCTTACTTTCTAGGAAATGTAGGCAGAAAATAAACCCATGATAAATGAATACAAAAATAGTTTCAGGTAGCGATAAGTGATGTAAGTAAGTTGGGCAATGGGGTAAAGACTGAGTAGAGGTGGGAGGGGAGCAACTTTAGATGAATTGGTCATTCTCTGAAGGGGTGACATTTGAGCTGAGAACAAAAAGCCTTGTGATCTCCAGTCTGGTAATTGAGTTTTTTACTAACATTTTGGCTCTTTGCTTGGCTCTTTGGGATTAATGCTTCATTAGGAGAATCCTTTTGGTTTTTAATTTCTGCTCCTCTCTTGTCTTTTGGATCTTCTTGGCTTCATGTTTCCCAGTGGTGGCCTTTTTGCCCACTCGTTCAAATGCCCTCAGCTTCTAGAGATGCAGCTTATTTGTATTAGTAGGTTATATGTATTAGTTTGCTAAGGTGGCCATAACAAAGTCCCATAAGTTGGGTAAATTTATTGTTTCAAAATTCTTTTTTTAAAATTAAATTTTAGGTAGTTAACAAATAGTGCAATATTTGTTTGTGGAGTAGAATTCAGTGATTCCTCACTTACACACAACACCCAGTGCTCACCGTAACAAGTGCCCTCCTTAATCCCCCTCACCCATTTAGCCCATCCCCTACCACCTCCCTCCATCAGCCCTCAGTTTGTTCTCTATTGTTAAGAGTCTCTTGTGGCGGGGCGCCTGGGTGGCTCAGTCATTAAGTGTCTGCCTTTGGCTCAGGTCATGATCCCAGGGTCCTGGGATCGAGCCCCACATCAGGCTCCCTGCTCAGCGGGAAGACTGCTTCTCCTTCTCCCACTCCCCCTGCTTGTGTTCCATCTCTCGCTGTCTCTCTCTTTCAAAAAAATAAATAAATAAAATCTTAAAAAAAAAAGAGTCTCTTATGGCTTGTTTCCCTCTCTCATTTTTTCTTTTAAAAAAAGATTTTATTTATTTGTTTTGACAGAGAGAGAGATAGTGAGAGCAGGAACACAAGCAGGGGAAGTGGGAGAGGGAGAAGTGGGCTCCCTGTGGGGCTCGATCCCAAGACCCCGGGACCATGACCCTAGCCAAAGGCAGACGCTCAATGGCTGAGCCACCCAGGTGCCCCTCTCCTTTTTTTCTTTTCCCCTTCCCATATATTCATTTGTTTTCTTTCTTAAATTCCACATGTGAGTGAGATTATGTAGTATTTGTCTTTCTCTGACTTATTTCATTTAGCATAATACACTCTAGCTCCATCCATGTCGTTGCAAATGGCAAGATTTCATTCTTTTTGATGGCTGAGTAATATTTGTGTGTGTGTGTGTGTGTGTGTAAAACATCTTCTTTATCCATTCATCTGTCGATGGACATTTGGGCTCTCTCCATAGTTTGGCTAGTGTTGATAATGCTGTTATAAGTATCAGGGTGCATATATCCCTCCGAATCTGTATTTTTCTATTCTGTGGGTAAATACCCAGTAGTGCAATTGCTGGATCATACGGTAGTTCTGTTTTTTGAACTTTTTGAGGAAGCTCCACACTGTTTTCCAGAGTGGCTGTACCGGCTTGCATTCCCACCAATAGTGCAAAAGGGTTCCCCTTTCTCCACATCCTCACTAACACCTGTTGTTCCTTGTATTGTTTCACAAATTCTCAAGGCTAGAAGTCTGAGAAGATGTTGGTGGGGCAGTTCCTTCTGAGAGCTATGACCAAGAATCTGTTCCATACTTTTCTCCTAACTTCTGGTGATTTGCTGGCACTCCTGATTTATAGATGCACTAACTAGATCTCTGTCTCCCTCTTTACACAGCATTTTCATTTCCCTGTGGGTGTCTGTGTGTTCCAGTTTTCCCTTTTTGTAAGGACACCAGTCGTATTAGATTAGGGCCTACCCTAATGACCTCATTTTAATTTGATTACCTCTGTAAAGACCCTATTTCCAAAGAAGGTCACATTCTGAAGTATTGGGCATTAAGACTTCAACATGTCTGTTTTTTGGGGGGGGAGACACAACTTCATCCACAACATCTATTTTTCAGATAGCAATGAAATGAAATACTTGGCTCCACAAGACTTCATTTCTTCACATTTTATTTTCTTGATTCGAGCAGGTAAAGTCTTGGGTTTTGGTAAACCAACTTTTAAAGGATGAAAAATTTGTAATTAGCATTCAAAGAAGAATGAAACATGAATGTGTAAAGGGACACAAAGTTTGGCTTATTTTTAGGTTAAAGAAAAAGCTAGTTCATTTTTTTTATAAGACGACATGAAGAATGTGGCATAGTTTTAAACAGTCCTGTGCTTCTGCTGCTTTCTCTTTCCTTTGAGGTACTCCCCTCTACACACACACAAAAATCGACCCATAATTAGTTGGGAAAGTGAAGCCAGGATGGTGGCACCTTTCCCAGAAAGTTGGGGTCAACAATTCCCAAGAAACTGACTTGGTTTCTGGAGAATAAGGACAATTCTCCAGTGTCACCTCAAACTACCAGCATTCCTATTATTCAGTACCAATTTTGAATATTCAGAGACCATATGATACTACAAAAGTGGTTTGAACATTAAAATCCATGTAGTCACTTTAAAACATGGTCCAAAAGAGAAACCCGTTGGAAAAAATCAACCCAATTTCAACCAGTTAAAAGAGAGGAATAAAAGGAAGACAGAAATTCAGGAAAAAAAAATAAAGAAACGAGAAGGCAGGGAGAGAAAGGGCTAACCACTTGTGTTTATGAAAAGCTCTTGAAATGGATGAGAAGCTGGCCATATAGCCCATCACTGGGGAGGGGAAAAGAGATCCTGTCTGAGAAATGTTTTGATCTCAAGTGACTTTCCTCAGAGCTGGCGTATGAGGGAAATCAAAGAATCTTCATTCTGTGGGGGAAATACAAGAACTCAGACCGCAACAGAACTAATTGATAAACGAGACCCAAAGGCCGGAGATTCTACTCGGCTGCATTAATTTGGCAAATGGTTATCTTGATGCCCAACTCCCTCCCTTCCTCTCGCTCTTATAATTATGCTCTAAATAAGCACAGGAGAGGAAGAAATAAAGCACTATTAACACTAGATAATGGTCCTTAAAGGAAGAATTTCATAAACCATTATGTTATACAGCTTGCTAACTTATTATCTCTCCAAATCACAGAGGGCTGGCTTTCTCTCCTAGCCTTTCTTTGAAGTAAGCCTCCTTGGCTGTGGAAGGCAATGTGCCCATAGGCGTCGAAATCCCTGAATGTTCATAGGAGTAAGTGTTCTGACTCCTCTGCCTCAGAAAGACCAAGAGCTAATTTGTTCCTTTAAAAAAATTAATCATGAATCCTTTCGGAGACCCCATAATTGAACTCGCCCAACAGATCATTTGCAACAAGGAAGTGGCAGAAAGCAAAAGGTAATATTAATCATCTTTTGGCAGTCGAAATCATTTCCCTCCCAAATCTGGAAGAGATTATTTGAACCTTTCTCCTTTTAGTTCAATATACCTTGAAATTTATTGAAAAGGTCTTGGGGCACCTGGGTGGCTCAGATGGTTAAGCGTCTGCCTTCGGCTCAGGTCATGATCCCAGGGTCCTGGATGGAGTCCCGCATCGGGCTCCCTGCTGGGTGGGGAGCCTGCTTCTCCCTCTGCCTCTGCCTCTCTTTCTCTCTGACTCTCATGAATAAATAAATAAAACATTTAAAAAAAAGAAATTTATTGAAAAGGTCTTTATAAATTCCTGCACTCAGAAAAATGGGGCCAACTTGAAAGAGGAGTGGTCAGGATGAAGATGTCTTTGTGTGGGCTTAGGGCTCTTGCTATTCTGAAAGCTACACTCTATTTCACTGCAGAAAAAGTGTACTTCAAATTAGAGGAGAAGATTATAGCTTTCTTCAAATCAATGTGTTGCCCTAGTTCTAGAATTCAGAGAATTTTTAAACATCACTACAATCCTCTCAGGGAAAAATGAAAATGAAGATGTCTCATTATTTTAAATAAATGCTTGGCTTCCTTCACAGTGATGGATATGGTGCCTTGATGGCCTTATATGAGACACATTTTTTAAAGATGGGCAGAGCCATCACTTATTTAATTTTAGGAGACTGGGAGCCTGGCAATGTGGTCGGACCTTGGGTAGGGCTTCTCTGCTGGGAAAGAAACACCAGGATGTTTTATTACAGATGTGGAAGAGATCGAGAGGAAAGACATCCTACTCATATAAACAGCAGCTGGGAGAATTTAAAAATGATGAGCTCTGCAATACCAAAAAAGAGTATTCATTTCGCCTGTTATTTTGGGGAGGGGAAGCCGATATAAATGGATATTGTTAGAAACCAGAAAGATGTTAGTGTATTGCTATCTAAAATTTACAATGTCTAAGGAGATGTTTCTTAGCCCATCCCAGAGAGGTAATATTTTAGGTCATATTTCAAAGAATGATAGTACCATGAGGGAACTGATAACATCATATGGAAAAGAACTTGCAATTCTTATTTTCCTTTTGTTTCCTTTTCTAACTCAAATGCCCCTTTATGCAGTATCAGTTTATCAGAATACATAATAGCCAAAAATAATTTTGTGTAGCTGCTGTCATGGAAATTATCTTGTAGGCAGTCAATCTTATGACACCAGAAGAGCTGGATTCAACCTTCAGATGTTTAGTCATCCGCTCTGGACTCTGTGCATCCCTCTACCTTTGTTTCCTCATCTATAAAATGAGAATGATAACATCTGGACATACTTTGCAGGGTCAGTATGGATCAAATAAGATACTGTATTTGAAAATGATCTGGAAGCTAAATACTGCTACATGAATGAAGAGTATTGTCATTATTAATATAAACATGATAAATAAAAGACAAATCCAGAGAGGATCGCCTATAAAATGTTTCACGAGCAACAATCAGTCAATGCATCTTGACTAACTGGTGGAAAAGCAGTTTTCTTACTTGGCTGATACTCAAAAAGGGGGAAAAAAGCTTGGCAGTTGACTGTTTTCATAAGAAGGTTCAATTGCATCTTATAATGTGTATATTAAGAGGTCTTGTACTTCTGTGGAAAAGGGCTACACAAGCTAGAGGAAATATTATGATTATTATTAGCACTAATGTGATGAAGAATTAGATTTTTTTCAAATATAACTTTAGAATATAAAAAATCTACCAGATTTAAATAGCCCTCTGAGTAGCATTTACATAGTCATCACTAACATTCTATGTATGCTAAGATAGTCTGAAATGGCTACCCCAATGATAATTGTAGAGATATTTAAGACAAAGCCAATTCAAGATTTATCATTTTTCCTTCATAGGTTGTAATAGAACCTTAGCTAGGGTGTAATAGAACCTATCCACAATGTAATATTAGAGGCATATGGTCATTTCATCACTTGGTAAGGGACTTTGCAATTTTCAGCATTAGAATGCTTTGTGAATTGCTCTAGAAATTCACCCAAAGGAAAGCCTGGGTGACAAGGAGTTTTATTTGGCAGAGTAGCTTTTCAACCACACCCTTTTGCTTTTGAAATCTGTGATTTTGGGTATAATTTTCTTAAATTATTACCTACTGGCCAGTCATGTGAAAAATACTGCCCTTGATTGCCATTCTCATCCTCAGTCACCCATATTGGGTCTTCACAGTCCTTACCTTTTTCAATCCCAGCATCGCTTCCCACAAGCTATTTACCAAACTCTTGCTCAGCTTCACTTCACCAGATGCTATTTGGTACTAGAGATTTCCCTTTCTATACCTTCCCTTCTTTTTACAACTTCCTTTTTGCTAAAGATTCTTATTTCCCCAATGGTTAGAGACCCAGCCTGCCAGTGTTTGAGTCAGTTTGAATTCAATAAGACAGTTTGAATTCTATAAAAGTAGAATTTAGGAAAGGTCTCTAAGTATAATTGGAAACAGGTCAGTTGTGAAAGGAAATAGACTTTTTTTTTTTTTTTAAAAACACATGAGCCATACAAATGTATCTCAGAAATTAGAGGAAGAAATTCTCATTTGTCATTATTCACTATCATATCTCTTCAGTCAAAAGTGTAACCACTCCCATGATGAACCCCCTCATCTCCTCGTCTACAGCCTATGGAATAAGGACATGAAAGGGGCCTTCAGGAGGTTCTTGGGGAAAAAGATTGACTTCTAGGATGTGAGGCTGAGGGGAGAGGAAATAAATCAATATTCTGGATTGCCTTAAAAAAAAACTGTAACCATTTTTATGACTGGATAGATTAGCATAGCATTTCATTTTTCAAATTTGTTAAATCAAGATTATGATATTAATTATTTTGAAATAATATTTTAAGCAATAGTTTCTATTTAACCAATACTATTTGCTAGGACTATATAAAATGCTTTACAAATAACTATTTGTATATATAATTTATGTATTTAGAGGACACATCATTGCTTCTCTGCCTTACTCACACTTACAATGTTCTCCATAATTTACGTATAGTCTTACTAACAATTATAAGAAATAGGTATCCTTGTTCCCATTATACAAAAGAGGAAACTGAGGCCCAAAGAGTAAGCAACTTGCCCCAGTGTCACACAGCTAGTGAGTAATTAAACCTGGATGTGGGGGCGCCTGGGTGCCTTGGTCGGTTAAGCCTTGGACTCTTGATTTCTGCTCAGGTCATGGTCTCAGGGTCGTGGGAGTGAGCCCTGAGTCAGGCCCTGTGCTCAGGGGGAGTCTGCTTCCACTCTCTCTCCCTCTGCCTCTGTCCCTGCCCCCCGTGTCCCTCTTGCCTGCTCCCATGCATGCTCTCTCTCTAAATCAAATAAATCTTAAAAAAAACCCCAACAACCTGGATGTGAACACAAATCTGTTAAACTGTAATGTGTGGGTCTATACGCCATCTCCTACATTTCACTTTTTACATGTAGTTGTCTTAAAAATTTTTGTTTTTCCTACTTCCGTGGAATAATGTGAAGGTAGGGAAAATGGACTCATGGCTGCTGTGCATCTCACCATGGCTCAAGGGTCTTTCTGGCCCTGAGATCCTTAGTTCCCTAATGTAAATGCATAGTTATTGTTTTTTAATGAGAACTTGAGAAAGGATGAAGGATACAGCTCCATTCATAAGGCTACTCCCTTCACGATATTAAGATATCTAGAAAACCCTACCAATAATGGTGTTTAAAGCTCAGACAATTCTAGGTCAGAGGGAAACAGCTGATCTTAAGGGATCTTTTAATTGAGCTTTGAAGGTCAGATGAGGCACTCATCTCTGCCATAATGAAGCAGTCATTTTATCTTGGGAAGAGTGTATAACTTGGCATCCGAGGCTCTGCCACTTACCAGCTATGTGACTGTAGTCAGGTAAATTCTCCTTTTAGGGCAGATTTGGTAGTTTAGCTATTCCAATCTATTTCTCTTCCAATTCCCCTTTAGCTTTTCTTCCAGGAAATGGGCCAGTTGTAAAAGAAGCTGAAGTCCAAAACTAAATTTCTCAGGTCTCTTTACAACTTGGATAAAGGCATAGGACCCAGTTTCTAGCAATCAGATGCCTCGGAGCAAGACACAGATGCAGGGCTGAGCAACATAAGATAGAAGCTTCTTCTTCTCTTTTTTTTTTTAAAGATTTTATTTATTTATTTGACAGAGAGACAGCGAGAGAGGGAACACAAGCAGGGGGAGTGGGAGAGGGAGAAGCAGGCTTCCTGCCGAGCAGGGAGCCCGATGTGGGACTCGATCCCAGGACCCTGGGACCGTGACCTGAGCCGAAGGCAGACACTTAACGACTGAGCCACCCAGGCGCCCCAAGATAGAAGCTTCTTTCCAGTGATTTGGATGGACCGGAAAGCGCATGGAGGGACAGAAGTGTCTGGTTTTTCTCGAACGGCTGTGATAGAATTTCCATTCTTCAAATGTGACATCAGAGGTGTGAGGAGAGGCAGTGGAAGCAATGTTGTGCCCCCTAAAACAGCTCTAAAGAATTGTCAAGCTCCATTTGGGCTGTGCCGTTCATGGCCAAGCTGCTCTGGCTGGTTAGTAACCACATGTAGGTCTTGCCTCCCAGAAATTCCATGAGCTACCTAATGCCTTTCCATAAATTCCCTTCTCTTTTACCTGGTAAAGTGGCTTCTGTTTTTTTGTAACTAAGAACCCCAAACCATACCATTCTCTCTACTTCTTGAGGTATAAAATGAAATGATGATAATCTAATTTTCAGGCTGGTTGTGAGATACATGGTAAGCTTTAAAGTGGCTTATAAATTGCTGGACATTTAAGCATTGCTTAGGTGAACTACCTACCACCATAAAATGAATGTGTCCCTGCTATACTCATCTTGGGAAATGCTGTATAGCATTGCCCATGTAAGGAGCAGCCTTCTGAATTGAGGGTCATATTTAAAAACTCTATTTTCTCTCTCAATGCTGTCTAAAAATGTATGGCATGTGTCTTTTGGCTGGATGTCACATGGCCCTCTTGTTGTGATCTTGCTTAGGACAAGATGCCCTGGATGACAACTGATTATCCCTTTCAGGAAACCCTTGTGCACCTTTCTTCTAGGTGAATTAATTGAAAACCATTCAGCTTTCATTTAAAAATAGGCCACCATAAATACACTCTCAAAAATTGCTAAAAATGCATTTGGTTCTTCTTTGTGATGTGTTAATTTTACCTGTATAATTACACATGGTATCATACATGTGCTTACTCCTAAGTCTGAAGACATGCTGACAATTCATTATTCTCCATTCTTTATTTTTCCCCCCTTTGGGAGGGAGGATTACTTTTTTTTTTTTTTTTAAGATTTCTTTATTTATTTGAGAGAGAGAGAGAATGTGAATGCACACAGGGTGGGGAGGAGCAGAGGAAGAGGGAGAGAGAGAATCTCAAGCAGACTCTCCCTGAGCACGGAGCCCACTGCAGGGCTTGATCTCATGACCTTAGATCATGACATGAGCCAAAACCAAGAGTCAGATGCTTAACTGACTGAGCCACCCAGAAGCCCCTGGGAAGGAGGATTACTGAAAGGAACCACTGTGCTTTTGTTTGCATTTACTCATTCATAATATTTGATAATCCCATGATTAAAATTTATATATGTTATATTAAATACACAAACTAAAATGCAAATTCCCTTCCTTTAAGGAGCTTATAGTTATATTAACTATAATCTATGTGGGAAGAAACAAGGAATAATTAGAGTTATGGTATATGGTAACTATGATATAGTTAATTCTTGATATGGATGATTGGGTTACATTCATGGAAGACACAAATTTCACTTGGATCTCAAATTTTAAAAAGTGAATAGAGAAATCTCAATAGGAGAAAAATTGGTTGTGGGGAAGAAACATTCAATGGTAAGAGAAAAACGTTTGCAAAGAAACAAAGGTGTTAAATTGATTTACTTGGAGAATAGGGAGCCATCCGGTAAGCAGAGTGTTGGATTCTTGATAGAATGTAGCTGAAATTAAGTATGCAGAGGGAGTCATTGCTCATGATTTATTTTCTCTCCACCACATCTTCATCATTTCTTCATTTTCAATATACTTTCATAACTTTACCACTGATTGCATTTTGGGTTGATTGTTTCTTTATGTCCTATGGAAAGACCCCTCAATCACTAGGCTAGTTTCCTCATTGCTTTTAACTGTGTCTTATTTGATAAACTGTAACCTCTATAAGGACAAAGATTTTCTCTGACTTTATCACTATTTTTATTACTCTTATTATTATTTCTATCTTTATCACTATGTCAAGGATAACAGCATGGTGCAGGAAATACTGTAGTTGATGAATGAATAACTGTTGAGTGAATGGCTTCCAGACAGATAGCCATCAACAGTTATCCAATAAGATGACATCAACAAGAGCCCTTGTTGCCCGCTCTTGAGAGCTGAGATATCATAGATAAGTGGACTGTATTCCAGAGCAAGCATTTATGTGATGTGCTATAAAGATACACCAAAAGGTGTTGTGTAGTCTGAGTGTATGATATCTTCTCTTACGCCTGGCCCCTTTCACTATGCCATTCTAGGTAAATTTCTGCCTCTGACTGAATTCCTGAACTCATGACTTTGTTGTAATGGTTCTAGATTAAAAATAAATTTTCTGGAAAAAAGATATAATTTCTGTGAATGACAATACACACACACACACAATTAGCCTGGCATTAATAAAAGAGAAATTCAGAAAACATAATATAGAATCTAAACCTTTTCTGGGGTGAATATTTTTCAGAAATTTTCACAAGTTGTCAACTGTCAAATCCTTGAATTGTTCTTTCCTGAATGTCTTTCTGAACCAATTTTTTATAAATTATCTGGCTTGCTGTTGTGGTGGGTCATTTGTGATTATATCCATCTTGTCCAGTTACAGCAGTAACATGTGTAAATTGGATCTCTAAGGGGTGATAAAGTGATGCAAATAGTGCTTTTCACCTTGGGTTACCATAGCCACCGTCATTATTTGCAATAGCTACCGTACTGTGTTCTATGAAATCCTCTAACAAGATGCTTCACCTCATGTCACTTCCAACCTACTGATAAGAGTATAAACACTGAAAAGTTTGGAGCCAGCATAACTTCACTGCTAAAAATGCCCTTCCAGGAAATTATCTTCAGAGCCATTATTAGGTTGGTTTTAATGTGCTTGGAAATGGTTTACAGTGGTCATATGTTGCCAGATTCAAGAGGAAAATACGCATTTTGGGCAATAGGAATGGAGCAAAGAATAACCTCTGATAACTGGCATGAAGTGCAATAGTAATAATGAGCTCCGCAGTTCCTAGGTATATGTCAGTCCCAGAAGACTAATAGAGAAGGGCCAATGCTTCTGGGTGCCTGGGGAGCTCTAGGGCATGGCTCCTGGGGCAACTGTCAGAAATCAGGATTATTATTTATCTTCCACTTGGGTCAGAAACCTAAGCAAATAAGTAATGCCCAATAGGAGTAATGTCTTCATGGGGTATGAAAGAAGAAGTTTTTCAAAGTGCTGCCTTGTCACCAGACTGTATTCCAATATACTTATTACTTTGGGTGGTGAGATGCTAATAGGCAGAAACACTGGGTTAAATGAAGTTTACACATTAATT
Organism: Mirounga leonina; assembly: GCF_011800145.1. NCBI lineage: Eukaryota > Metazoa > Chordata > Mammalia > Carnivora > Phocidae > Mirounga > Mirounga leonina. The sequence continues at coordinate 62,742,918 of NW_023270377.1, forward strand.
TACTGCAGGACTGCTCAGAGCCTTTAATATGATCTATTCCTTTGAGAATCTCAAGACAGACATAAAATGGCAGGCTGAATTTTGATTTTACCAAATGCTTCCTAGCAACACAGTTTGAGATGCTGTGTGCTATTGGACAGTTAAGACGTTCCGTGACTGCCCTTTTGGAATTGTAAATGACTGTCATCACATAACTGTTACTGTATTTTTGTTTCTTAAAAAAAGGGTCTAAAGACAGGCAGACTGGTCACAGACTTTTGAGTACTTTATGGGGTGAGCATAATCCTATTAGAGTATCTATTTTTAAAAAAATTATTATAAGCCTCGTATCTTGTAATTCTTAATTTTCCTAACTTTTCTGACAGTGTATTTTAAGGCTATATTGCTTTTGAGAAAACTTTTATTTTAGTAGTACAAAAAAGATACATACTCAAGACCAAAAAAAAAAAAAAAAGGTACTTACTCAAGACAGATTTTTAGAGGATCAAAGTAAACAAAAAGAAGAAAATAAAAACCACCCATAATCCTATCAAGTAGATACAAGGACTGTTGACAAGTAGATGCAGATCTTTATTTGCATCATATATTTTTTTAATTATAAATATAGGATCATGTTTTAATGACATTTTCATGTGTTATTTTTTTAGCATCATCAACACCTTTGCATACCATTACCTACCCTCACTTTATTTTCAATTACTACGTATTTTATTTATGTAATAATCCCTCCACCGTCGGATATTTAGTCTAACAGACTTCCTGCGTTTCCCAAGTTTATTCTGTTAGCATTCTCAGAGACTCCAGTGATGTGAATATTAGAACAGATGACAGTGTTCTTGGTTTTGTAAGCCTTGTCCTAGAAACTTCACGTCTCAATTGCACTGTCAGAGAACAGAGGTACCAACAATGATCTGCTGCCTGAAGTCCCTGAAATCATACTCACAGTGCTGCTGACAGTCATAACTTCCCAACCTGGCTCATTAATCTGCAACGACTACTTATTCCCGGGCCACTAATATTTCAGAGGAACAATACAAGCAATCGAAACCTGCAGTTTATGGGTCAAATCCACAGAACAGTACTAAGTCAACCCTTCTGGCTCTTGGGATAGGAATAGTATAGCATCTGGAGGCCTTTACGATGGCAGCATGAAACAGTTCCATGTTTTGTTTGAAGTCTTCCAGATTATTTATCCCAAAGCTTATTCTATAATGAATGTCCATATCATTTACATAATACATAGTATCATCAGCACAATTAGGGACAGTTATTAAGAGGTTGAAATTAGCACGACCTGGTAGTCTGTTTGATGAGCCAATTCCAATCATGATTTGAGCTATCAAGTATTGAGGATAGCTATCTGGAGATTCTCCATCAAAGTTCTGGGCGTCAGGTCAGGTATGACATAAGGGAGCCTCGTGGGCTGGATCTCCCTGGTCTAAGTGGAGCTCCATGCTCTATTGTGCGGATGAGGTCTTGGTTATCTTTCATCCTAGCTGCGCTTCCTGTGAAGCACCTTGAATTAATATATCATATAAAGGAAGTCAACTTGGACTAGAAGTACCTTGGCTATCTCTATGTGTCAATTGTGAAAATTTGCAGCTACAAACTTTAATTTTTTAATTGCCAAGGGTTTAGATTTCATTAATATTTTGAAAAGGCATTTGGTTAAGGGACTTGTACCAGCAGGCAGTATTGGGAAGTATTAAAACTACAGATCGTGCAGTCAGACAACTCAAGTTCACATTCTGCCATTCACTCACTGTATCACTGCTCTGCAATCATCTCCTCAGCTAGAAGACAGTAAAAATGTGCCTACTTCAGATTCATGAAAATGAAATGGAATAAATATCACGAAAACAGTCACTAACAGTCTGGGCACATATTAGTGCTTCATAAATGCTATTGCTAATTTTAACATTTGAAGAGAATCATACATATATTTAAATATTTTAATGTATTTTATTATGAATTAGGATACTATTATTAATTTTCTCTCTTATGGGCAGGCACTGTGCTAAGTCTTGGGGGTAGAAGGTTCAATGACATATCGTCCTCTAAGGAGTCGAAGTCCAGTCTGTAGTCACCTGGGGTTTATTTTAATATAGTGTGTAAGTCATGAAATAAATGACTTATGCACTTAAGGCTATATTGCTTTTGAGAAAACTTTTTTTCCATTGAATCTGGCAACATATGACCACTGTAAACAATTTCCAAGCACACTAAAACCAACCTTATAATGGCTCTGAAGATAATTTCCTGGAAGGGCATTCCACAAAAATATGTATGAGATGTTGTGAAGGTGCACTGCTCAGTGTAGACAGATGTAGGGAAGATTTGCTGGCGCCATATGGCCCAGGCAGCGGCGTTTCACTTGCTGGGCAACGACATAGGCTACTGAAATGTGGTTACTGCTTTCCTCCAGGTCTTTCAACTTAGGCTTCAATCTAAAGAACTGGAGAGAACTCAAGTGTTTTTGTTTTGGCCACTGGCTTTTATTGCCCTACAGAAGACATGATAAAACAAGTCCCTACTACCCTGTATGCAAAGTAACTTTTGTAATGATATATATCTTTTTATAGCTTCGTTCAAAGAATAAATTTTAATTCATTCGGGTTGTTTTTTTCAGCTTCTTTAATATTTATGCCAAACTACATTCTATTCAAGTGTCCAAAAACCTGGACCAAGTCAACAGTTTCTGGTGTTTAAGCAAAAATAAGCAACAAAACAGAACAAAACAAAACAAAACAAAAAACCCCAAGAGGCAATTGTATTTTAAAGGAAACATATTATGGTATAATATGGAAACATATTATACTCATTAAAATGACAAATCTATTAGCCTTCCATCCTTATTTCCTGTGGTTTACCGTATTTTTCCTTTCCTCTGAGATTTTCTCTTGGCAGCAAATAGAGAATCTCAAAATCTGTACTTACTGTAATGATTTCGATTCTTTGTATTTTTGTCTGGGGCATTTAATTTTCCTAATTAGGAACAGGGCTTCAGTGGCTACTGGCAAAAAAACAGCCCAGTATTGCTTCTCACCCCTTGTTAGGAAAAGGGGGAGGCTGGAACAGGCCTTTGATCCTCATTAGATGGCTGATACATTTCATTTGTACGTTTCGCAGAAGCTGTTCAGACCAGTCTGGCAATTCCACTGTGGCCAGGTTTGCTAAGTGGGGAATGTGAAAGAGTATCCATATCATCTCAGTATCTTTGGGGAATTTGCCAGTTTGGAGGCTTAATCCCATTGTTTTTCTTATCCTAAAGGCACAGAAAGGCACTATCTCAACTTTTTGGTCTCCCTTCAGACACGAACATGGCTCACAATGATCAAATGTCAGATGTGAATGAACCACAAAAGCCAACCTTCTTTCTGATGGGTGAACACCTTGAGCCTATCCATATTATGTTATAACACTGGATGGAGGAGATGGCTCCAGAATAGCTTTTAAAAAAAATTTTTTTTTAAATCTTTTTTTTTTTAAATTTGAGAAATAGCAATGTATCAGGACAGAGGGTAGCTATACTTGTGGTGAATGTAGCCCAATGTATGAATTTGTTGAAGCACCGTGCTGTAAACCTGAAACTAACGTAACATTGTGGAGCAGTTTTTCAAAGAAACGCTTAAAAAAACGCTATTCGAGGAGGTTCTAAGTATTACACAGGTATGTTTATCAAGTTGTCATTCCCAGTGAACTGCAGGACAGCCATGTAAGGCAGCAGCAGTTTCTTCGCTTGCCTGAAAAGGATTTCAGTGCGTTTATGATTGCTTTTAGAAACATCATCACAGGGGCGCCTGGGTGGCTCAGTCATTGAGCGTCTGCCTTTTGGCTCAGGTCATGATCCCAGGGTCCTGGGATCGAGCCCCGCATCGGGCTCCCTGCTCCGCGGGAAGCCTGCTTCTCCCTCTCCCACTCCCCCTGCTTGTGTTCCCTCTCTCGCTGTGTCTCTCTCTGTCGGATAAATGAATAAAATCTTAAAAAAAAAAGAAAAAAAAAGAAAAAGAACATCATCGCAACATCTTACAAGGAGAACGTCTGCAGGGTGATTAATAACCATTTGTAACCAAAGTAAAAGAACCAGCAGAATCTAAAGCTCAAACTTGGGTCTCTGATTCTATTAAGAGACTTGTTATCTTCTGGAAAAGAGACCACACTGTGCCTTTCAAGGACAGATAAGCCAAGGTAAGCTGGTCTTTCTCCATTTTTCCATGAAAGATGTACTCTAGGAAGACCACTATTCAGACAGGGCTGACTTTTTTATAAAGAAAAATCTAGACTTTGTTTGGGTGCCATCTATTTTTTGACTTCAAGTTTAGTTTTCTACTGGGGGCACGAAGGTTTACACGGAAGACCGGTCCATGCACTAAGCCTTCATGCAAAGATACAAAATAGAGGCTCCTTTTAGTCTGATTTAAAGATCCTGTGACCCACAAGAATACCATTGCCCTGACCTGATTCTTTTTTATTTTTGAATTCTAACCTGTGTTAGAGAATGTTTTTGAAATGCAGACCAACACATCATATTTTGTCCAGTAAAGTTTTCTTTTTTTTTTTTTAAGATTTTATTTATTTGCTAGAGAGAGAATGAGAGACAGCATGAGAGGGAGGAGGGTCAGACGGAGAAGCAGACCCCCTGCTGAGCAGGGAGCCCGACACGGGACTTGATCCCGGGACTCCGGGATCATGACCTGAGCCGAAGGCAGTCGCTTAACTGACTGAGCCACCCGGGCGCCCGAAAGTTTTCTTTTTAGATAATAATCTACCACAGAATTCAACCCTTCACTGATATAGAAGTCCAACATTGAGCTTGCTTTTGTTAAAAACTCTGATTTCATCCTTACAGTTTAAATTTCAATGTAGGAAGTAGTCTTAAGAGATGATTTAAGATAATCCTCTACTCCAGGGATAAATGACAGCATCTTAGATATAGATGCCTCTTAGGAGCTATAGGAAGAGACTTTTTAGAATTTCCCTTGCGAATTTGTACTAGGATCTGATCAAGTTCATGTAAAGATGTCATTTTTCACGTACAGACTAGCTATCCCTACAATTTCAGCACATATCTTCCAGTTTTACCCCGGGACTTGGTGGGAGGTGGTCAAACCAGTTCTCTTTTATAGTACTTCTGTGAAGACTCTGCGGAACTTTCAGCTTTCCTTTCCCCAGATTAAGACATGTCCACTGCAACGGTGGCACCCAAAATTTTATACCCCACAGTTATTCCATTGTTCCAGTGTCACTTTTCAATGAGCAAATCAGGAAATAGCTACCTTTGGGTATGGTTTTCACCTGACTCACTGGTGCTGAAACATCGTCAGGATCTTTCTGAATTTTGTTTAAAGAACTGAATTTCCCTGAGATCCACACTGTATGATCTGCAAGGGTCATTGGCGCCTCTATATTTGCTTTTGTTAAATTAGTTTCCTAGTCTGGGAGTTTTGAGCTCATAACCTCTGCAAGGAGACACGGCCATCTGCCATGTAGCTTAGCCTCTGAGCTGTGGGGCTTAGGGGAAGCTCTATTTCAAGGACAAGGAAGCCAAGGAGGGGAAAGGGGACATGCTTATTTTCACTTTTCACGGACAACTGTGGGAGTGAATCTAAACTCTAGTTGGAGACAACATTAGGTGCCAAACTGCTACTGTCATTTGCATAATGTGTAATCTAAGGTGTTGGTTTATCTCTGATAGGCATGTTTAGTGAGGGGAGTCGAAATTACACATCACCCCTCTGCCTGCCCCTTAAGAAACCAATCACATTCCTTCTCTCCATCAACTCCACAGAGCCAGGGACCTTTCTGCTCCACTGCACATGCTTCTTGTCTCCACTTAGCAAATTGACTGATGGCACTGGCTCTTCCCCTGCCACTGCCTCTGATGCTGCTAAGAGCAGCTGCTCCCCCCCCCACACCCCCCAAAGGGAAGAAACTGATGTAAATGTGGCTGGCTCGTTTGGGGTGCATTTTTTTTTTAACTTCCCTTTTGTAAAACTGCATCCCGTCCCTCCATAGGACCTACTCTTTGAAGACTGCGGAGGAACACACAGTTTGGCAAGTAGTGTGTTATTAAAATCGAACCATTGGCTTTTAATGTAATTGCAGAGTAACTTGATTTTAATAGGCTATTTGTTGAAGGTGGCTGTTTGGCATAGAATTTTGATTTTAGAGACTGGACATATAACTTCATGTTTATGAAAAGCATCAGGTGCCTTTGTTTTAACAAATGGAGCCTCTCATTTTAATAATATTCCCAACATTAAATATTTAGTGTAATTTCAATTTTAAAATACACAGTGATCAGAAGGGAGACCCCCACAACTTTGACTTTTCAACACTGTCTTAACTTTGTTGCTGTTCCCACTCTATAGTAATGGTGCTGTTCAGTACATTCTCTGGAGGATCAAGGGTAGGAGGTTTCTATATCCCTCTTATTATAAACTTCTTTTTTAAAGAAGATTTATTTATTTATTTTAGAGAGAGAGAGAGAGAGCAAGCGAGCATGTGTGTGTGGTGGAGGGAGGGGCAGAGGGAGAGAATCTCAAGCAGACCCCCAGCTGAGCGCAGAGCCTGAAGCTGGGGCCCAATCCCGGGACGCTGAGATCATGACCTGAGCCATAATCAAAAGTTGGATGCCTAACCAACTGAGCCACCCAGGCGCCCCACTATAAACCTTTTCTAAAAATTTATATGAATATTTGTTATAAATATAACACACTTTCTCTAATTCTCAAATAGTCATCCTCCTTTTTAGCAATGAAGAAACTGAGGCCTAGAGTATTTAAGAGACTTTTCCCATTCTTTTCGGTCGAACCACATGAAATTGCCACTATGGGGCTTAAAAATAGTTGAAATGTGCAGCTTCATATGGCTTAACCCAACAGCTATTCGGGAGAGTCAGGATGCAAACTCGAGTCCTCCAGGGTCAAAGTCAGCCTTCCTTCCACTACGCTGTGATGCTGCCTTATTTACTTACACTCTGTGTTGTTACAAGAATATAGCTTTGTATGCATTATATACTCAATGTATGTGGTTAATAAATATCTGTTGTTTGGCTTTTTAAAAATGGATTTAGAGGAAGCACCATAGAGCTATGTTTTGTAACCAGTTAGTAAAGTGTTAGATCTCAGTTTTTACTGCTGTAAATCTGGGTGGTTATAAAGGACTATTAGATACTACCTCTCAAATCATTAATTCCTCTGCTCTCTACATACAGTGTAAGTTTCCCAACATCCAAACAATGTCCAAAGAGTGATGGGCTCTTCTCAGGACAGGTGAAATCCTGCATCTCCGGTCTCTCTTCTTCCTGTGTTTTTTCCTGCCAGTGAGGCTTAACAGTTCACAGCTCTTAGGAAATGACCGAGAAAGCACTTAGACAATTTGCCTTCAAAATATCCCTCCCCTTTATTTTCACTCTGTTAACATCTCCTTCCACACTTTAATTCCTTTCCCTGCAACACTTTCTCTCTTCTAGAGATGATACTTTAATTTTTTGGCCACAGGTGTTTAGCTCAAATCCCTACATTGACCATTTTAAGAACGTATCTGCACAGTTTTGGAAGAACCCAGGTGGTTTTCATATTGAGTGTATCCAAAAGATATGAATTTTGAGAGCAAATCAATGACTGCCCAATTTATAGCGTAATTACATAGTAATTACTCAATTTGCTTGTGAACACTGACTCCTCTCCATGGGTTTTAAACAGATGTCACAGCAGATGCACTTCATTTAAAGGAGAATTTCTATTAACTGCAGCAGTAGTTGGGCTTATTATTGTCAGTGGTGCTGAATTAAATTGGAAAGAGAGGGCACTGCTGAAAACTCTTAGGGACTCTGACTCAGGAGAGGGACAGAAGTTGTCACACATGGGAGGGTTCCCACGAGTAAGTGTATCAAACATAGTGCCAGTCTTTCAAAGGATTGATGAATACTTGGCTTTGGGGTTATGTGACAGTTATCGATAGTAATAACTGAATTTTGTACAGAACTTTCTAGTGTGCATAATTATTTCTACCCACATTACCTCATTTGATTATCCCTGGCATTCAGGACAGAGGTATGACTGTCCTGAGACTCAGCGGTCACCCAGATTCTTACCGGGGGGCGTGTGGTGGAGCCCAAACAGGCACCCAGGCTGCCTGGCTCCCAAGGCCCCTTTCTCTTTTCATCACACCATGCTGCCTCTTCAAGCCAAGAGTCAGTGCAGGCAACAAATCAATTAGATGGTGCCTGTGTTTTTAATCAAATTGACTGACGTCTTGATTTGTTAATTTAAAATCAAAGCGATCGAATCGCTTGTTTGTGAAAATACAGGTTAAGAAGCGCTTGTTTACTTTTCCTTCCAAGTCTCGGTTTTGGTGGTATATATTTCCAAACAGCTACAGTTCGACATCAACTTTTTGTGCAACAAAGGAGACTGCCAGGTGTGCACTGGCCTTTTCAACTAAATCCAGACGCATCCAGGATAATCACCACTGGCAGCGTCCTCGTCAAATGCGGAGAACAATGTGCCCATATTCATATGGATGGTTTAAAACTATGGGCAAGTTTGAAATCAAAGAATGTACAGACGCCTCAGTTGAAATCTTGATAGCAGGGAATCACGTGCATATATTTTTGATTTTCCTTTCTGACCAACACGTTTATTTATTTGTTTTTCACATGACTTGGTCCCTACTCCACCCCATTCCAGCTTCATGTTTGGCCTCATCCAAATCTGGACAGTGGTCTGTTTGGCCCACAGCCTGCCTACCACTGACCCCGGCTCCCTGCTCTGTAAAAAAGAACCGGCCTAAGTGAGGCTTGTCGTTCAGGAGGCTGCTCAGGTGGCAAAGGGCTCCAGAGAATTTCCTTTGGCTTAGTCCTGAGGGCATTTCCCTGGGGCAGGACTTCCAGATGGCGGTTGGTGAGAACAACAGAGAGAAATGATCTGGTTGTCTGTCAACCAGACTCCCACGCAAATGTAGAGTTTGGCTGGAAAAATCTGCTTTTTCTCTTTCTTTGTGGTTCTCCTTCTTCATAAAAAGTCGGCAGCGCTGTCTAGAGATTTCGTTCCCTTTTCCTCTCCTCCCCAAAGACTCTGCAGTAGCTAGCCTCTAGCCCTTTCTCATTTTCTCACCTGAAGGACCTGGCTGCCCACTGTGCTCTATCCTAGCTCACCTCTCACATCACTCACCTTTTCCTTTCTCCTGCTTGGGATCTGTACCCGCCTTAGGAACACTTCCCCTCCCGTGACTTCTCTTTCTACCATTTCCTGTCCTCTCCTCTCGCCGTCCTCCCTCAAGTCTGAGGTTGGTCCTCCCAGACGCTTTCTGCAGGGCCCTTCAGTCAGTAAGCCAACGACTGAGTCTCAGCTGGGGGAGCGTAGCCGTGAGGCCGGTGGAGAAGGAAACAGAGGAGGAAGAAAGGCAGTAAATGAGATTTACGGAGAGTGAGGATGGGGAGGGGAGGCCAGAGGCCCCTGCAGCCTGAAAAAGAAACTAATAAGTGGGGCAAGACTTGGCTCTTCTGTTCTGCTCCAACTTTATATATAATACGTTGTATATCTGTTACATTAGAAATCTAATATTAATATAATATAAATAAATTAATACAATATTAGAAATATTTCAATTAATAAATATAATGTGAGAAATAATTCCTGAAAAATGACATAGTGAGTGAAATATAATAGACACTCAATAAAAGATGGTTATTACATTATTGATTTTTAAGACCTAAAGTGACTCAAATAAATGACTTGGTTTCAAACTGTGGAGCAAAATCTAGTTTTGATAAACGCAGTACTGTATCCTTGGTAAAAGGTTCTCTATGTTATAATATCCAGATTGTGGCAGTCAGTTGTGAGGGATGTCACAGGAAATGTACAATAATAGTCACCAAGTGCTGAAGTTTGCGTATGATTTTGGAGACAGGAGAGTGTAGATATAAAGACCTAGATTCCACTCCTAGACATGTGTTAGTCGTGAAACATTCGGTAATCTCTCTAGGTCTCTGTTTCCTAACCTGCAGAATGAAGGTGCTGTAGAACCAACTGCTCACAGCTGTTTTTAGCTCAAATGGGATCAGATGCGCAAAGCTAATCACACAGTGCTTAGCACATAGTCAACTCTCAATAAAGGCTGTCCATTATTGGGTTTCAATTTTAAAAATTAGAGCAGATTTAAGTTTATCCTTGTAAAGACACTGATTTTACTCACTTGCCCTCTGATTAACTTTCCTGGGAGACAGAAAGGGGCATGGCTTATAACCCATTGGGAGTGTGTGACCCATGAGAATTTTCTCTCTTATGTGGACTGTGACAAAAAAAAAGAAAAAAAAGAAAAATATTAGGAGCCACTACACTGCAGAATATCACAACAAAAATATCAGACCCCACTAAAGTGGGTTTCTCATCAACTATATGAGCTCTGCTTATTATGTTTCTGGCCATTTCAAATGCCCATAGGCCATTTTTCCACAGGGTTATATTAATTAATTTATAAGGTAGTTTATCATATGCTAGACTTATTTCACTAGAGTGTGAGGGATATTTTGTGCTTTTAGGAAAGGTATGAGAAACCATTTGTGGGATCTCAAGTAGATTTTATTAGTGAAGAAGGATTTGTTGAACAGATCATATTATAGGGCATTTTCCAAATGCCTTAATGCTAATTCATTTGACCAATATCTACAGAGCATCTGCTAATTTCCTGCTCTGGCCTAGGTGTCAGGGAGCCAAAGATGTGTTAAACACGTCACAGCCTGGTGAGAAAGCATGGTGCCTTGCACACAGCTGAATAAATATTTGCTGAGGCAACTGGAAGATACATCCTTACTTAATCATATTTGCTGTTAGAGAGCTAAGAACAAGCTAGCCTAGGAGGAAAGGGGAGGGAGCAACTACTCTGGGTTGCCACACGTTTGCTGCCTGGAGAAGTCTTTACTGTGCTTAAAGATCTCTCTGTGCTGTCTCTTCAGGGCTCAGTAAAATTTACTAAGAATGCCTGCCACAAAATCCCAGGACAGAGCACTGTGATGTGGCCAGCCCTAACCCCAACTCCCATCCTTGGGACTCTTCTTTTTTTCTCTTTTCAACCTAGGAATTACATAATGTTCTGGTTTCCATTCTAGTCTGTTCAGTGGCTGAGGCCCAGCTCGGGAAGGTCGGGCAGGTCTTTGGTTACAGCACATCCAAGGCCAGAAACAAACACAGCATCGGAAAGGCAAACTTGGGCAGCAGCCTTGCAACGAAGGGGAAACTACCATTTCCGTGGCCAGAGAGAGGGCAGGGGCGAGTGTCATTTGCAGAGAGCCCTCCCGGCCTCCTCTCCTCAGCCCTCCGCTGCGCATAGTGGGAGCCGCTTAGATCCATCTTGTTCATTCTGTCTCAGCCAGGTCCAATCTAGGCCGACCCAGGTCCCTATAAGCTCCTAAGGTCCCAGGACAAGTAACTGACAAAGTTAGCATTCAAACCCAGGTTCTCTGACTCCCGGGTTCACACTCTAAACCACAATGTAAGTTGTATTCCTAGCACCTAGTACAGGGCCTAGGAAGTTGTCCCTCTTTCTGGTTTTCCTTTTTCCTTTTACGTCTCTGTGATGGTTAATTTTACAGGTCAACTTGGCAGGGCCATGGTGCCCAGATATGTGGTCAAACATTGTGCTCGTTGTTTCTGTGAGGGTGTTTTAGATGAGATTCACAGTTAAGCCAGTGGACTTTGAGTAAAGCAGATTTCTGTCCATAATGTGGTGGGGGGTGGGGTGGGGTAGGACTCCTCCAACTAGATGAAAGCCTGAATAGAACAAAAAGTAGATCTTCCCTGAGCAAGGGGGGATTCTCCAGCAGACTGCTTTTCAGATGAATAGCAATGCCTGCTATTTCTGGTTTTCCAACAGAATGCCTTTGGACTCTAACTATAATTCTTTCCTGAGTCTTCCATCCTGCTAGCTTCCCCTCTCAGATTTCGGACTCACTAAGATTCCACAGTCCTTAAAATAAAACTCCTCTTATATATACACACTTCTTTTCCTCTCAGTCTAACTTTTGCCTATTTTCTTTCTTTCTTTCTTTCTTTCTTTCTTTCTTTCTTTCTTTCTTTCTTTCTTTCTTTCTTTCTTTCTTTCTTTCTTTCTTTTGAGAGAAAGTGGCGGGGGCAGGGCAGAGGGAGAGAGAGAGAGAGAGAGAATCTTACGCAGGTTCTGTACCCAGTGCCAAACCCGACGTGGACTCCATCTCACGACCCTGATATCATGACCAGAGCAGAAATCAAGAGTCAGAGGCTTAACCACTGAGGCACCCAGGCACCCCTTGCCTATTTTCTAAGCAAAATTTTCCCGCCCATGGCCTCGGGTGTTATCCATATGTCAATAACCTTTAAATTTATACTCTAGCTCAGTGTATTTATGAAGCTCCAGACCACAGTATCCAACCGTGTGCTTGGCATGTGTTCTTGGATTTCTGAGGAGCATCTGAATGTAGCATGTACAAAGGCAGCCCTGATCATCTTTCAGGGTTCCCTATCTCTGGGCAATGTGCCCACAACCCCGTGGAAGAGCAGGAGCCATTCGGAGCAGTGCTCTCTCCTTATCTCCTATTCAACCCATCACCACATCCTTCCAGTTTCACTTCGGAAACTTCTCCTGTCTTTTCTTCACTCCATCCCCACTACCATGCTGCTGCCTGACCTCTCCGTGGGTATTCTTGGGGTGGCTCCTATAGTCTTTCCAAGTGGTCCACACACACATTCTCTGTTTCCCTCCAATCTTTTTTTCTTCACAGCCACGGTGATCTTTTTAAAAGATAAAGCTGATCATGTCATTCTGTGCTATGACCCGTTTGAAACCATTCAGTGACTTTTTATTGCACTTAGGAAGAGGGTTAATTCTTAGCATGACTACAAGGTGGTTCCCAAGGCTATGCATGATCTCATTCTGCAGTGCTTCCTCCTCGCTCTCTACACTCCAGCTACTCTTACTCTTTTTCAAGTCTTCAGAAATGCTTCCTCACATCACTGGTTCTTTGCACACGCTCTTTTTATTTTTAAAAATGTGGAACATTTTTCCCAGCCTCTCAATTCTCATATCAGGAGTCACTGTGAAGGAGAAATTGTGTTCCACCCTTTCCTCAGTTTACTCAGATTTTTTTTTGTCATATAATCTTATATTATTTACCTAAACTAATACAAATAATAATAGCTAAGGTTTCTTGAGTGTCCATCATGATGCTATTTTAGAATCATTATATTTAAATATTATATAATTAAAAAATACAACAAAATCTGAGAAGTGTGTAATATTCTTCTTTTTTTACAGATGAGGAACCTGAGAACCTGGGTGGAAAGCTGAGTGCATATTCAGTCGTGTGAAGTGGGTATTTGGCTCTCCCACTGGACTGTGGACTTGGAGTAAGATGAGGCCAGGTCTGTTATTGATCACTGTTAGAAGACCGCCTGGCATATAGAATGTGTTTAATAGCTACTTGTTGATTGAAATAATGATGAATGTTTGAATGAGTAATGAAGCAGGACACATTTTAATATGGGAACTGGGTATCCCTTTCATTCTCCACTCTAGTCACCTATGAGATTATTTGTAAAATTCTTGACAGTTGCTTGCAAATGAGAAATGGCATCCCCAATGCTAGAGATGCTTTAGAGTACCCTCCACTCTTCATTTTGATGACCATCTGCTCCATTTCCAAATGAGGCAGCTATTTAGTTTAATTTTGCTGACAGTGAAGGATGATTTTTTTTTTTTTTTTTTTAGTCCCAGTCCTTCTAGGGCTTCTAAAAGAGAGGGAGTCATGCACACATAGACTCATGCTTACAAACATGCACACACTGTGTTAGGTAAGCCCACATAGCTGCTATAACGAATAAACCCTAGTTATTTCTTATTTGTGTAACAACCTAATAGGGGTGTTCCCACTTGGCCAGACAGCTTTCCACCTGGTCATCTAGGAGCCCGGCTCCTTCCATCCCTGGGGGTCCCAGACAGCATCAGGGGAGAGTGAGCATGGAGAAGGCACACCTACGTCCTAAAAATCCTGGCTCCGAAATGAAGCATGTCACTTCCACTCATATTCCATTGTGAGAAAGTCATCATGTGGTCATACCCAATTCTAAGGAAGAAAAGGAAATGCTGTCTAGTTATATGCCCGGGAAGAAAAGAGACAAAAGATATTTGAGTGAGTCACCGGCTGTTTTTGCCCTAGCTCCCATCCCTGTGATACAAAGCAGAGACCTGCTTTAAGATTAGTACAAAGTGCTCTGGCGGATGGGAAGATAGAGCTTAATTTTAATTTTAATGTGATTTTAATGGTGAATATCTTAAAGACCAGTGGAGGAGAGGATTTTGAGTGGGTCTTGAAGGAAAGGTAAGTCCTTGATAGAAAGAGATCCTAACAATTATAACAGATACCAGTCAAAAATGGCGATGTCAGATGTCAGAGAGAAAAATATATGACTGTGCCTTGGTCTTTGTGTAAACATCTCAGAAGCAAGTAGAAATTATTTTAATAATCTCTTTTTCCTGGTTTTCCTGAACTCCTCCTATAAGTAATTAAATAACAAGCAGAATTACCCCCCTCCACCATGAGTATCTTATCCCTAATGTGAAAATATGAGATAATTAGAGGGTGTGCTGTGTAAGAATTTTAATGTCATGGAAAACTTCTATTTCCAAGACTGTGCTAATTATACAGGATGAGGCTGAACAAAGGGAAGATGTACAATTAGCAGAGCACAACTTATTACAATCAGCTCTCTTTAGAGGCTCTTCTGAACCTAGATATGTAGTAAATGAAGAGTGATCTAGCATTTATCTTTTAGAGGACGAGTCTGGAGACCATAGAAATGCAAGGCTGGGCTACTTTGGAGAGTAGGAGCACACACTCTAGTCTTAAGTAGTGGAGAGAAAAGAGAAGGGTCTTTAGAGGGGGAAGACCTCCATCCCTTCCTTGATCTGCCACTCATTGGCTGGGTGATCTTAACCTTTCTGGGCTATTTCCTCCTGTATGGGGATAATACTACATATGAAAACATTTAGCACTGAGCCTGAACTATATTAAGGACCCTGTTTTTATTTTAGATCCATTTCCCTTCCTTTCTCCTACTTTTCTTTTTCTTAAGCAGGATTTCATTCACCTCAATAAAAAATCCTTAAGACTTTAAGAACTGTGCAAGAATGACTGTAATATCAGCTGGATGTATTTCCTCTAAATCCACCAAACTTCAATAAAGGCAGTTATAATATCTGTGGCTCCATCTGAGCAGTGTCAAGGATAAAGAAATACCTTAGTTGTCAAATCCCAGGAGGGCTGACTCAGCTTCTCTTTTCTTCCAAAGAAGATAAACTGCAGCTCACGCAATTTGCTTTTTGCTAGGGGTTTTTTGTTTTGTTTTCAAACAAGAGCTTCAGTGCAAAAGACAATCTCTCATACATATACATTAAACGAGCTACGGTGAGTCCCATGAAAGTTTGGGTTTTTCCCTAGATTCTGTTGCCAGAATATTAGAAATTGATATGAAAACCTGAGAGCTTAAAAATCACACACTATTACATGTTATTCAATTGCGAAATGCTGTGGACTTCCCATCCTGAGCCTCAGTTCAGCTATGAATGGCCTATATACTCAAGTGCATCTTCGTATTGACTGAACGGATAGAGGCCCTCAGCTCCTGAGAAGGCATTAGGATTACATTATCATATCAATAGCCCACATGCAAAGTTCTTGATAAGAAACGATCATAATCCAGAGGCAAGAGATAAAATATGAGAGTTTGATTTGTGTAAACAAATCAAAAGCATTTAAAGTCAGCTACTTAATCTATCTCCAAGCATTGCCAGGAATATAAATATCAGAACATCCTCAGAGCCAGAACAGGCAAGAGTTGAGAGAGTGGAAGGAACTCGAAAGATTATTTGCTACTTTTTCCTGACTTGCTATAATCCAGCCATATTGACCTTCTTTCAGTTCTGTGAACCAGCCAAGCTCAAAGCCTCTTGTCTTAAAGCCTCTATAAATCACCTATCTGCCTCTTCAGAAATGCCTCTTGTAATAGTCAGGATTGTCTCTGTTAAGCTACATTAACAAAAAGCTTCCATATCTCAGTGGCTTAAGATAATAAAAATTTGTTGTTTGCTCATGCTACATGCTGTGCATCTGCAGTGTGGGTTGGCTGAGGGGGCTTTGTTCTTTGAGGTCACACCTGTCCCAGGCGAAGGGAGCAACCACATCTTGGGACCACATCCCCTGTCAGGATGCCATAGGGACAGGGAGCTGGAGTAACATCAATTAGATGCTCCAGCATGCAAGAGACACATATCATTTCTACACACAATTGATTGGCCAGACCACCTCCCATGGCCTCATGGAATCTCAGGGTGAATGAGGCAGCGCAATCCTGTCACATGCCTGGAAAGGAGGGGGAACTGGGAACAGCCCTCTCGCTTCTCACACCTGCCCTGCCTACCTTTATGAAGCTGGTTCTAGTTCTTTGCTGTCTAAGCACCCCTTTAATGTTCTGTAGTGCTTATCACAATATGTAATTGTATTATTTGCTTATTTCCTGCTGTCGTTCTAATCTTTTTCTTCCGCTGAACTATAAGATCCCTAGGAGGAGGGACCACCTCAGCAGGCTAATTCCATGAAAGAGTTCCCCCAAATGGTTAATCTGCCTAATATATTTAAATACTGAATATATTGGTCTTGAGTTTGGAGAACCCTGATGGTGTTAGTGTCCTGTCTCTTAGTCGATATCCTCTTTGGCTGTGCGCTGATGTCTCTCAATTACTCCTCTCCCTACATAATAGCCGGGGCAAAGGCAAAGGCAAACTGGGACCCTGTTTGAAGCTGTTATGAAGTAAACTGGAAAACTATCAGTTAAAACCTCATCTAAATCTCCAAAGGTGGTAAAACCCAACATACCCAGTGCAAATTGCTGTAAACCTTGTAAATAATGAAAAGAAGAAAGGAGTTCGGTGAACTGGCATTTTGTTGAATTTGCTTTAGGCAAATGAATTTGCAGGGAATGAGCCCAAAGCTACCCCCCTACCCCCACTCATAGTACCTCATCGTCAAACTGAGCCCGGTATTTAGAAGGCAGCCTGAAATAACTGCCCATTTCATGGGCAAGGAAACTGTAGTTATCGGCCCAGATCACGGATGTGATGGTGGAAGAGGTAAAAGTATGATTCAGGTCCCCTGGAGCCAGCGTGGGGCTCCTTTCCTGAGTCACACTCCAGGAAGGCTGCAATCCTTTGTATAAACTTACTAGCACTCTATTTAGGGCAAAAAGTTAGCATATGAAGGAATATTCTGAGTATTTGTCTTGAGTTTT
The DNA here is from genome assembly GCF_011800145.1 of Mirounga leonina. Classification (NCBI taxonomy): domain Eukaryota; kingdom Metazoa; phylum Chordata; class Mammalia; order Carnivora; family Phocidae; genus Mirounga; species Mirounga leonina. The sequence continues at coordinate 62,760,239 of NW_023270377.1, forward strand.
ATCACTTTAAATAAAAATATTTTAACGATTACTTGTTATTTTGGACACTTTTTAGAACGATTCCATCATTTTCTATATAAAAGACTATTATTTTCAAGCGAAATAAGAAATAATTGAAGCACAATTGCCTGTGGGACAAGGTTATTTCAGCAAAGAAGCTTTAAGAATCAATTAGCTATAGCCTTGGAGAAATGGATTTTTAAATAGGCATTGTCTCAGGTCACCTAAGGCATATATTTAGTTCCCCGATGTTTCATCTTAAAAGAGGCCACCACTGAAATCAGTCAAAGGTTTTGCAGGCAGTTGTAAATATGAATTTTTTAAAAAGGCCATTTTTTTTTTTAGCTTGCATTTTTTTTTTCTCCTGGATCATGCAGGAACAAGGGTTATTTCATGGCTCATTGGCAAGGGTATTTACGTGGTATAGCACGGAAACAGTAATAAAAGAAACAAACTAAACTTTTCTGTTTCCTAAGAGTCCTTAGATGTTGATTTCTGCTTTTATTGAATCGCCGTTATTTTCCCCCAGTGACAGAACGCGTAACTGAGCAGTGCTTTCTCTTACCTGTTGGGCCAAGTTTGCCATGAGCTCCTTCTTACCGCAGGTGCTGGGCACAAGGCATGGTCTCACTTTGTCTGATTTGTGGTGGCTTGTGCCGGGAGAAGCTGCTGCTTAGCAAACTGCACGATCCTGTGTAGATAGCCAGAAGCGAGAAAACTTTAGAAACAATGGCGATTAATCAGACTCTGAACTCTGCCCCTTAAGAAACAAAAGACTTGCAAACAGGCTCTAAGTACAATAAACAAAGTGGCATATGAGTAAGCACTGAATACAGGTTGATCAAACGAGAAAAATAATGAACAAATGAACATAGGGAGGTGAGAGCTGGTCCTAGGATTGCAAACCCATGTGCCTACAAGACCAGGTGAGTGGCATTGATGAGGATGAGGGCCAAGCTGGGTGTGCGACAGCAGGGGATGGTAGGGCTGTGGCGACCTGGTAAGCGCATGTCTCAGCTTGGAGGCTCCCATCTGGCTGACGGTTTTCATTGATGCCATAAGGAAAAACAGACCCGATGATGCTACAACTTCAGAGTTTCAAAGGAAGACAGAAATGAGGATTTTCATGTAAAAATCTCTTGTTTTGTATTGTAAAATTAAATTAAACACAACTTTGTGCAAGTCGAACAAGCCTAAAGCCAAAGGCTCCCGGAAGGTCAGGGTTAGCTCATGGGTGGCCAGCTTGTACCTAAGATCTAATGCAACATCTTCAATTTCCACATGATGAGAAGGGGTTCCGGGGGCGGAAGCGAAGGGCTGCCAGGGGGCAAAGACTCAGCTAGTTAGTGGCAGAGCTGGGGCTTCTGAGCACGAGTACCTTCCCTTTTACCCACGACCTTTCATTTTCCCTTGTGACTACCCGGAGACTGGCTGCATCTGAGCAGATCTGTTGAAATGACAGACTGAAGTGGCCTTCAGTTGATCTGAGCCTTGGGTCTCAAGCTGCGTTTGTGTAAAACTTCATACCAAGAGGCATAAAATTCTGTTCTCACCATTCATGTTATGGAATGAGTGCTGGGTAAAGCTGGGTGAGTAAAATAGGATGGGACCTCAGAGGAAATAATACTCTGACCGTAGGTATGTGTTTGGGGTGGTGTTTAAGCTGTGTGGCCGGATATGAAGAATGGCCTTACTAGGGGAATGGGCAGAGGCATGAGGGGGGCTCCTGAATCTACTTGCTGGCTCCAGTTTCTGCTAAAAGCCTGCTCTCTATACGAGAGGCAGTGCTGTGTGATGGCTAAGTGTAGGGGATGGGTTGAAATACTGACTCAGCTGCTTACTGTGCCTTAAGCTCTCTAGGTCTCCTGTTTAAAATAGTGATAACACGACCTGAATCACAGAGTTGTACTGAGATGTAAATGAATCAACGCAGAGAAAATGCCTAGAATGGTATTTGCACAAGGTAGGCACTCAGTAAATGTTTCTTAGTATTTGTAACACACACCAGTATTTATTGAATGCCTAATGTATGCTAACTTGCCTACATTTATGATCTGTAAGCATCACTACAATCCTCTTCATTTTATATTATTATCTTCAGTTAATAATGAGAAAACCATGACCTTGACAGATGGTCTCTTGTCTAATATCATCCTGGGAGGTAGTGGAACCAGTGTTTGAAACTAGGTCTACCCAGCTTAAACATTTGTTTAACCCACCTCTTCAGTGCCTTGCCAGTGTTCAACTGAAGATAACTATTCAGATCTTTGAAGGGAGAAAAAGCCAACTTTAGTCAAACACCAAATACTTATCAAGTCAAACACCAAAGCAAAGGATTCCTAAAGCAAGCCATCGAAAGCACTGCAGTGCTTGATAAAATCTTCTGCCTTGTGTGAAAATGTACTGTTCGAGAATGGGAGAGTGCCACATGACTGAGAATAAGACAGGAGAGTATGTGGTCAGGTTTTAGTGTGCATAAACCCTCACACTTACCCTTTAAAATGCTATGGCTCTTAATAGATTAATAGTGATAGATCAGGGGGTGCCTGGCTGGCTCAGTCAGTAGAGCATGTGAATTTTGATCTCGGGGTTGTGAGTTTGAGCCCCACCTTGGGGGTAGAGATTACATAAAAAATAAAAATAAATAAAATCTAAAAAAAATAGCGATAAATCAAATTCCATGGAGGTAGCTTTTAGGAATTGAAACGCATATTGGATATTGATATTGGGAAGATAACACCTGCAAGATTTACTTTAGCATCTTAAAAAAAATTCCTCATTTTTACAAATTGAATATTTTCTATACAGAAAAAGAATGGAATAAAACATAAGCATTTACTAAAGTATGTGAAGCATGAATATGAAACATCTTATGTAAAACATTATTAAAGGAAGCAAAGAATAAAGGGAAATGAGGAGTTACTGACTGCTAACATGAGCCAGATCCTATGCCAGGTAATTTTGTATACAAGTTAGCATTTACTGAATGAAAAATAACCAAACCAGGGCCAAAATAGGTGTGGAAAATGTATGTCTGGCCACCTCAGTTTTCCACGGGTAGATATTTGCATTTATACATCTCAAGTCTTACTTGGACATAACTCCTTATCTTGACAACTCATTCTGTTTAGTTGTTTTTGACACATACACAAAATATAAATATAATCAACTTTAGCCAAGCAATGGAAGGGAAGGAGGGTATCCTTTCAACCAAAATATTAAATTGTCATTGGTACTAGGAGAATACAAACTAGGAAACATATAGATGCAAATTTTTTCTACTTTAAGATGAACATTACCCTAAGAGATAATATGTGTTTTTAGCAATAATATAGAAAGGAATATAGTGTATAAGACAAGATGAAGAATATAAGCCACGTTCTTCCATTTGATTTCTAAAGTACAATTTTCGTATTCAAGTTTGAGGCATAGCCACTTCACAGAATTTAAAATGCATCCACATCCAAAAGTTGGTTTTAGAATACAAAACAATATTTCAAAGTCAAATAGAAATGAATTCGTTCATTATCTACTCTTTTGGATAATTGCCATTATTGCTATTTCTCCTTGGGCAGATAATTGAAAATTGACTATATTAATTATTGTGTTTTTCTGGGGAAATAGCCCAGACTAAAAATTTGTCACCCACCTCTTAATCTAAGTTACAATTTTACCAGGCCTAAAACTAATAACTACTCTACTGCATTATTCTAATATAGCTCATTAATATCTTCCCTTCTTTTTAGCTTCATGTGGCAAAAAAGAATTCTGGGGATGCCTGGCTGGCTCAGTTGGTAGAGCACGCAACTTTTGATCGCTTGTCCTATAGGCAAGGGGCTTGTGAGTTCAAGCCCCACATTGGGTGTGGAGCCTACTTAAAAAAAAAAAAATTGTTAAAAAAATAAAAAGAATTCTGCCCATGCCATTTTTGTGTAAGGAATCACATTCGTTTTGTGTGCCTCCACATGAGAGTTAGCAATGAAGTATTTTAGTGACAGAATAGGACAAATAAGGTAGTGATAACATTGGGACGGGAGATTTTGTCTCCTGTTTCGCTGCAGCCCTCTTCGTGGCAACGGAGGGATTTGCACCGTGAATCTCTAATGTCACAATGTGGCCACATTTGATCCTGGTTTGTGTGTGGTCTGTCTGCAACCAAGGACTTGAATCAAGACTGTCAGAACAAAACAGAAAGAGCTGCTGCGTTGCCCATTTATTAACTCACCAAGGTAAGTTCTGTGAGTCATTAGGAAACCAGGTGGAGGAAACAGTTGATCTACTTAGTTAACGAATTTAGGAGACAGAACAGGGTTTTCAGTCGGTAAGTTTCAATGATCACGGACTTAACTTTCCATTTCTCTTGTTACAGGCTGGATTCCTAGGAAACAGACCTGAGACTCTGAGATATGCAGGCAGGAAGTTTACTGGGGCACGTTCTCGGGGAGTGACATCCACGCCACCACGATGAGAGGGGAAGGAAGAAAGGGAGGGAGAGGCAGAGTGGGGATGCAGTCACAGGGAGGCCTGAGCCCACGCTGCACAGACGGCCGCAGAGGCCAGTGTCAGCTCTGACTTCTGTGGACTGGGTCTTCCCTATTCTACACAGGGTATTATTCGAATCCCAGGACTTCTAGACCTGCTGCGTTGTCAGTGGTCTTTATTGTTGCCTTTCTGCAAGAGGCAGTTGAGCTCCCTTAGAAACAGAACGAGCCCTACGAGATACGACTCGCTGATATGACGGTCAGAGCCTAAGTGACAGGGCCAGTCAAAGGAGTAAGCCCTGACGATGCTCCAACTACATCCAGGACAAAATACTTCGGAAAAAAAGCCAGTGGAAATGATTTTGTTTGAAAGTACATGCATTTCTTCAGATGTAAACATGGTCATTCATACTAATAAAGCAGAATGATAAAAACTGCAGCATGTCTTCATTGAATGAAGTCACTAAATATTTCTGGAGGCAGTTCAGGATATATATCATAGATGGGAGAAGATTTTGAGTGTATTAACCGAGCCCCACAAAGAGTTTCAATTAACATCATTCCAGCTTTTTTTTTTTTTTTTAAAGATTTTTTATTTATTTGCGAGAGAGAGAATGAGAGACAGAGAGCATGAGAGGGAGGAGGGTCAGAGGGAGAAGCAGACTCCCCGCCGAGCAGGGAGCCCGATGCGGGACTCGATCCCGGGACTCCAGGATCATGACCTAAGCCGAAGGCAGTCGCTTAACCAATTGACCCACCCAGGCGCCCCAGCTTTTTTTTTTTTTTTAATTAATTCCTAGGAAAGATGAACTATAAGCCAATTTCTGTTTGCAAATACCAACATCGTTAGGAAGCTAGTGTGAGAGACTTCACCATCGGCTTGGGTAGAAACTCGCAGGGGGAGGGTTCTGTACAGAGCTGCACATCTATTGAAGTTTTTTCTTCTTCTTAGTCCTTTACTCCACAGAAAAAGACAGTAGGGAAACCCAAGATTTGACAAGCAGAGACAGATTATGTAGAAACTCTTCTCAGCTTTGCCCTTACATCCTACACTAAATCTTGGCACTGCAGATTTTGCAAAACATCGCTTAGGCATCTGATTTAGGAAAAATAACAATAGACTTCAAATGGAGGAGAACTCGTCATGATTTTAGTGCATGAGGCTAGAATTTTGAAACTCAGTAAGAAAAGTGTGGATGATTCTAAAATTCAGTGATTAAAAAGTGACTCAGTATTGACTATCTCTAATCCCATCGTCTGTCACATTTCTGTAATAGGCATCAAAGCAGAGAGGAAGTGAGGTTTCCAAAACTGTTCTTTCACGACATAAAATCACTGGGTGCAAACCCCATCTTATACCTCACAATATAAGCATGGAGCCTTGCACCTGGTAGGAGCTCAGTCTCTCACAATATCTTGATCTTAGATGAACTGATAAAATATAGCTACAGCCATACCGTGGATTCTAGAATCAGCGTCTTAATTCCTCTCCTGTGATGGCCACTGTTTCATTCAACAAAACTATTTTGAGTATTTTCTATTATTATGGTATTCTACTAGGAGCTGGAAATACAAAAGAACTCACATCCTTCTTGAGAGAAATAAAAGTCAGATTACAAAGTATGGTAACGGAGATACCGAAGTACAGAGGAGAGATCTTGAACAGTGTGCGTGTGCATGTGTGTGCGTGCATGCACAGGCCTTCCTTGGTGTGTGATCAAATGCATTTTCCTCTTGAATGAGGTGTTCAGAATACTGAAAATTAGGAGTAATAGCTGTACTTGTTCCGACTGAAAAATATGAATGCAGTTAATGTTTCTGTTAATCAAACAGGGGATATGGTGAGGATAAAGGGATTTAGCATGGCACTCCAAATCACATGGCCCATTTTTCCTGATTTGAAGCTGAAATACAGGTGAACTAGTCTTTTAACAGTTCAATAATATTTTTATTTTCCTTTTAAGAGCAATTCACATACTAGGTCCTGGGATTTAAAGAAGAATGAAGAAAATCCAAGTTTTCAAAGTCTTACTAAGTAAGAAATTCCAAATATCTGGTACACTTTGAGCTTTTTACAAGTTTGATATAACTTCATGATAATTTTCAGGAATACAAATGTCCTAATGTATGCTTACTTATAAAAGTTTAGCCTGTATAAATGAGTTGCTTCACAAATGATTTTGGTACAACATAAATTTACCTTTATAACAAGCAAACACAGAACAATGGAATAGATCCTTGTTTATGTTTGGCTGTCAAACTTTTTAGCTACAGTTTTATCTCTGCCTTTATAGATGCCAAAGTTGGTTCTGAAAATCAAGACCATTCCAAAGTACACGTGCAAAGAAATTCTGCAAAGCTTGCATATTGACTGAGTCAACTACTGTCTTGCTGCATTTTTCAGGTCATGCTCCACATATCTTGCAAATACTGTTAGAGTAAACCATGCCATGTAAGCTCATGGAATTCGAACATGACTGCTGATTTTGAACATGACTGTCTGCAGCCAGTTAGTTTGAGTGAGAATTGAGTGTGACCCATCTGTGGGCAGTTGCTTTGCTTTTTTTTTTTTCTTTTTCTATAGGCATTTTATTCTAGATCAGTCTTTTTAGGAATGGATATGGCATCTGTCAGTAGAGATAATGGGTGAGAGAATAGGCCAGTGTCTGTACAAATATATCACCACCATTAAAAAAACCACAGCAAAAACAAAACCAACAGTCTGAAGGGCTTGCCTTATAGACTATCAAAGCAGCAACAGTACCTCTTAATTCAAAGGGTAGCATCCTAACTTGACATGTAGGTGGAAAGCGATCCTCCTGATTTAAGAGGTTCCCCACCATACCCAGGCACATTTAGTGCAGATGCCAGCCACCATATTGACCAGAGAGAGGCATGACAGAGAACCTGCAGCAGCCTCTGCAGAGGGTGGGAGGTGGGGGGTGGGGACTTACAGAGAGGTCACCTTTGTTCTTAATGGATCACCCTGATTGGAGATGGCTGTATTCCAAGATCAGCGAGACTTGCTGAAGTTGTGGCATGGCTAGCAGTAGGTCGATGTGGGAGCAGTGCATCTTTTCTTCTGAAACATAAAGCTCTTCTCTTACCCTGGGTTTGATGGGTACTTAGATGTGCAAAGAAAATGCACATCCATTACTTCCAAACTGGGCACATGTTCCTCAGTAGACCTTCCAAAGGAATGGGGAGTTAAAGCTGTCCATGCCTTGGCTAACTTTAAAAGAAACCAGTCTGGAGATGTCAGGGAAACGTAACTCATGTAAAAAAACATAAGTCCTTTTATTTGGGAAACAAAACTAGGTGAAGCCTATAGACTAATGATCTCATAGAAGGACTAAATTTGAATTTCAGACACTTAAGAAATAGGTTCATAGGAGAAGGCTTATAATTTTCACTAATGATTCTGCTACATGAATGCAGTTTTATACCTGTTATTCTAGTACTTTGATTAATGCTATTTTTTTTTCAAGTTTTGATATCCAGAATGCCCTGCTCACTAAAGGTCCTGGAAGCCACCTATACCTCACCCCCTTGACAGCAATATCACCTGGGCTGCTTACCGTACTTGTGCCTTGAACTTCTCTGCTATTTAGGCAGCCCACTCCATCACTGAGAAGAGGATGGGCGAGCTACACCCTCATGTTTTCTTCTTGTGTTATTATTTTTGCCTGATTTCTTTTCAGGAGGAAGCTGTACATTTTAACTGGACACATACAGGAAAAGAAACTATTTTTCTCCAAAGATAACAATCGACGACCTTGGGCAATATGTGCAGAGCTCTCTAGACTTCTATTTAAAAATTATCTGATAAACTGCCTTTGGATCTACACAGTGTTTTCTTTGTGTGGGCAAGAAATTACCTGGTCCTGCCTATATTCATTAAACTTAGTGCAACAGTAGTCCCAAAGATATGCTATCTTAAGCATTCCATTTGTTCCTTCCATTAAAACCTTCTTGGTCTGGCTCCTAAAACCCAATCTACTCATTTTTTCTCTTTCAATGAAAAATAAAAAAGAAATTTTGAGAAAAGTCACAAATCAGGGCAACTGTGTGTGTGTACTCCTTGTAATACACTTCCTCTGGAAAAAAATGGTAGTAAGTACAAAAGGACCATTTACTCCAATAAAGTAAAATACCACTCTTGCCCAGGCTAAATGTGTACCTAGAACTGCCCACTACTCCATGGGATCATGACATGTATGATGGAATGAGGGTGTAAATAGGTCACTCAGAATGTACTTTTTTAAAAAAGGTATTCCTTGGGGGGTTTTGGATAGACGTACTGCATGTTCTTTCGTTTCTGAAGGCTTTGTGCAGGAAGCGAACGAAGCTAACTACGCAGAGCAAAACCACTTGCTAAAGCTCAAAGAGATGGGCGAGCTGCGGCAAGCCTGCCCCCCCCCCCCCC